>NW_015554065.1:448117-453410 GCF_001515605.1 Sinocyclocheilus anshuiensis
TGTGTGTGTGTGTGTGTGTGTGTGTGTGTGTGTGTGTTCACTACTCACTGCTGTGTGTGTGCACTTGGATAGGATAAATGCAGACCACAAATTCAGAGTACCATACTTGGCCGCACGTCACTCACTTTCTCACTTTCGCTTTCTCTTGAGGAATGAATTATGTATATTTGATTTAGGAATGGGAATCATTCAGAATTCTGGTTCCTTAATGGCTCAATTATGAATCTTTTAGTGCTTTAAGGAATAAATATTTGGAAAAATCAAATGCATTTCCACTGGCAAATAGTGAGATTATTTTTTAATAATTATCTCTTATTTATCTTATTTACTACAATAATAAGTCAATTTAAAACAGTTTTTTGAGTCTTTTAGAGGTGGCATAAATGCAATCCAATAGTCCTTAAAGGTACAGTTTACCCAAAAATGAAAAATGATTTACTCACCCTTAAGCCATCCTAGGTGTGTATGACTTTCTTCTTTCAGACGAATACAATCAGAGTTATATTTAAAAACGTCCTGGCTCTTCCAAGCTTTATAACGGCAGTGAATGGGTGTTATTTTTCAGTAGTCCAAAAGAAGTCCAATAAAGTGCATCCATCCATCATAAAAAGTGTCCCACATGGCAAGGCCTCCTGAAGCGAATCGATGCATTTTTGTAAGAAAAATATCCACATTTATAACTTTATAAACAGTAATCTCTAGCTTAATTTTCATTTTTTTGTGAACTATCCCTTTAACAATTGATAGCATATTTCATACATTCATTAATATTTTTAAGATAGCGCAGAAATAATTAGTAAATAATGTGTATCTTTAAACTATGTGTTTGATTCACTAAAAAGATTTGACTCATTAGAATCATTTGGTTCCAATATCTTTTTTTCTTCACAAGTCCCACATCAGACCGTGTGTTACGACCAAATGAAGGAAGGAAACTTGTTGTTCTCATTGTTTCTTGTTGCTCCTCTGAATTTCATTCTGTTGCCACATGCCATTATTTTATCTTAGACTAAACAGCTGAGATTCTCATTTTCCAGCCAGCAAGTACATAAGTCCTAAACTTGAAACCTAAAATCTGTGATTCATCAGGACCATGTGGTTTCACCCTTTGAAATCCAATCACTTTAAATTGCTTTAATCTTGGCAGGCACTGTTTCACAACATAAGCTTTGTCTTCGTGTCTGTCTGTTTTTAGGGATTCTTTGGCCCTGTGTTTCTTGAACAGCGGAACCAGTTTTGTCGCTGGTTTTGCCATCTTCTCGATTCTCGGCTTCATGTCTTACGAACAGAACGTCCCAATTTCAGAAGTGGCCGAGTCTGGTGAGTGCAGCTTTACCAATCACTGAATTAACCGAAATATTATGAAAAAAAAAAAATAAAAAATGACTAAATGTAAATGTAAATGTATATACATAAACACAATTTATGTAATATTGTAATAAAATTAATTAAATAAATTGATAATTTTATTACATTTTATATTAAATTTATATTAATGTTAAATTATATTTTATATTGATATTATATTATATTTATATGAAATTTATATAACATTTGTGTAAAACTAATATTATTGGAATACATTTTAAAACTAAATATTATTTGAGTCTTTCTACTTCCAAATGTCATGTTTCATTCAATGTGTTACTTGCTGTTTCTTTGTAATTGTTTGTGAAATTTACTAGCAATGTTTCTACACCATTTTTTTGTAGTAAACCATAAAATTTTCCAGTCGGGTATTTTTAGATAATTGACTTTAGCTCACAAACACACTGTAATCTCTGTCCCAGTGCACACATTTGTCTGGGGTCAAGTTTGTTTGTAAATGACCTTTTTTCTTTTTCTTTTAATATGTCAAGGTCTGTTTAATCAGTTTTGTTCTAAATGTCAGAGGGTTCATTTTTCTTTTTTGTGCTCCATATGATGAATATTTACCGTCAACCGAACAAATAACATATTAAAGAGAATCTGTAATAAATTATGGCACACATTTTCTAGTTTCTATACTAATGTTGCTCTTGTTTTTCTGCATGGTCTCTTTCAGGTCCTGGTTTGGCGTTCATTGCATATCCGCGGGCAGTGTCGATGATGCCCATCTCTCCGCTGTGGGCCTGTTTCTTCTTCATCATGATTGTTCTGCTGGGGTTGGACAGTCAGGTATCTATCTTCACTGTGTTTTGTGCTTCACGGTTCACACATGCATTTCCAGGGCCCTATGATTTCTATCATGTAGAAAATGCGGATGGAATCGTGGAATCTAGTCATAAAAAAAAAAATACTGTATAACATCGAATGGCACAGAATTTGGCAAAGACATTATGACAGAAATGTACTTCTCAATGTACTAATAGTAATAATAAAACAATATCACATTTATTTTATTTACAACAGTAAACCTCTGTTGTGCAGCACTCTGTTTACCAAAAATAAAAGGTATTCTTATATATACAGTAAATTTATATTTAATTACATTTTAAAAGATGAATTAAATTGTTGATGTTTTATGCATTCATTTCAGTATAAATATAATAATTTTTAAAAATAATTGATTAATTTATTTGATAATGCATTTTTATTAAATCACAAATCCAGAAAAATTAAAACAGATAACACAGAATTTCCGAAAGAAATGTTATTAAATTATTAGTGTTAAAGTATTCAATTGATTAGACATGCTTTTTTTTATTACTAAAATTTAATTAAACCATTGAAATGGAATGAGGACAAATTAAAATGGAAAAATAAAAACAGAAACAGATTTAATAGGGCTCTAAATTTTAATAAAATGTTGTTAAATTGTATAGGTTTTATGATTTAAATTAGATGTTTTTTTATTGCTAAAATCATATTTAACCATTAAAACAAATCCTGAACAATTCAAATGCAAAAAAAAATTTAAAATGGAAAAAAACGGAAATTGGGACAAAATAAAACGGAATTCATAGGGCTCTACATTTCAACATTTTATTTTGTGCATAATCCTGAATCATGACTTGAAAATGTTTGCATGCCGTGTAATATTAAGCCCAAACTGTCATATGTGACCCTGGAGCACAAAAGCAGTGTTAAGTCGCTGGGGTATATTTGTAGCAATAGCCAACAATACATTGTATGGGTCAAAATTATAGATTTTTCTTTTCTGCCAAAAATCATTAGGATATTAAGTAAAGGTCATGTTCCATGAAGATATTTTGTAAATTTCCTACCGTAAATATATCAAAACTTAATTTTTGATTAGTAATATGCATTGCTAAGAACTTCATTTGAACAACTTTAAAGATGATTTTCTCAATATTTAGATTTTTTTGCACCCTCAGATTCCAGATTTTCAAATAGTTGTATCTCGACCAAATATTGTCCGATCCTAACAAACCATACATCAATGGAAAGCTTATTTATTCAGCTTTCAGATGATGTATAAATCTCAATTTTGAAAAATTGACCCTTAAGATTGGTTTTGTGCTCCAGGGTCACAAATAATTACTCTGTGGCTAGTAAAAATCACTAAGGCACTATAAACGCAGAGTTTAGAGGCGTTATGCTCATCTGCTGTAGTTCGTGTGTGTGGAGAGTCTGGTCACGGCTATGGTAGACATGTACCCGAATTTCTTCCGCCGGAAGAACCGCAGAGAGCTGCTCATCCTCGTCATAGCCATCGTGTCCTTCCTCGTGGGTCTCATCATGCTCACAGAGGTACTGGACCATCTCATCTGACTCTGACTCTGATTTGATTTATATAATTGCCAGATTTATGAATTGTCTGTCTGTCTGTCTGTCTGTCTATCTATCTATCTATCTATATGTCTGTCTGTCTGTCTGTCTCTCTGACTGATTGTCTGTCTGTCTGTCTGTCTGTCTCTCTCTTGTCTGTCTGTCAGGGTGGAATGTATGTCTTCCAGCTGTTTGACTACTACGCAGCCAGTGGGATATGTTTGCTCTTTGTAGCTGTTTTTGAGACCGTCTGCATCGCTTGGATATACGGTGAGGAGGCAAGAAAATGCCAGTTTTAATATACTATTAAAATTAAATTACATACATGATAAAATATCTAAATGCAATTATCTGTCACATTTTTTTTGGGGCGGGGGGTAATTTCCTTGCTTTTCTTTGCTGCTTCTCAGGTGCTAATCGGTTTTATGACAATATCGAGGACATGATTGGTTACCGTCCTGGGCCATATATTAAATACTGCTGGCTCTTTTTCACTCCAGCTACATGTTTTGTGAGTCATTTACCTTCTATACTTTATTTACCTTAAAAAATTTGATTTTTTACGATTTTTTTGTAACCTTAAAATAACTATTCCAAACAAAATTTTAAACCTCTTCAGATTGTTTTAATTTTAAACCCCCTATAATTTTATTGTGTATATATATATATATATATATATATATATATATATATATATATGTGAATATTCAGTAAGTATCGAATACCAAAATATAATGCAAATTATTTATTAATCAATTAAGTAATTTAGAGTGTTTTAAGGCATTCCTTTTCTCAGCTGATTTAAATATTGAAATACATTTTTCTAATTATTTTTAAATGCCACAAAACTTGGAGCAACTTTAAGTAATCTGCATCTGTGAAACGAATTTAAGTACCAAGACAGTGTTCTTAGGCTTTATACTGACATCTACTGGTGTGGATGCATCACAATGCAACAGTTGCATTGGTTGCTGATGCATTTGTAGAAATTTTGTTTGCTGCTCTAATGTGATTTCCTGCGCTGCTTGTCGTGACAGGGTACATTTGCATTCTCCCTGATCAAATACACTCCTCTGAAGTATAATAACGAGTATGTGTACCCGTGGTGGGGCTACGCTCTCGGCTGGCTGCTGGCGCTCTCTTCTATGGTTTGCATCCCGCTGTGGGTTGTTTCTAAACTGAGCACAGCCAAAGGTTCACTGAGAGAGGTGAGTGACACTAACTCAATCTGACGTGACAGGAGAAATAGCGTACTGACATACTGCTCTTACAGTTTCTGCAGCATTTAGCCTGTATAATGTGTGCAGTATGCATACCCTTCTGGCAAAAGTTGCACAAATGTATATTAAAAAACTGTATACACTACCAGTCAAAAGACTTGTAATGTTTTTTAAAGAAGCCTCTTCTGCTCACCAAGCCTGCATTTATTTGATCCGAAATACAGCAAAAACTGTAATGTGAAATATTTTTACTATTTAAAATAACTGTTTTCTATGTGAATCTCTGTTAAAATGTAATGTATTTCTGTGATGCGCAGCTGTATTTTCAGCATCATTACTCCAGTCTTCAGTGTCACATGATC
>NW_015554065.1:453903-455011 GCF_001515605.1 Sinocyclocheilus anshuiensis
ATAGTGTATAATGTTACAAATGCTTTTTATTTCAGATAAATGCTGATCTTTGGATCATTCTATTCATCAAAGAATCCTGTAAAAAAAAAATACTCAACTATTATAAATATTATTATGAATAATAATAATAATAATAATAAATGTCCTTGAGCAGCAAATCAGCATATTAGAATGATTTCTGAAGATCATGTAACACTGAAGACTGGAGTAATGATGCTGGAAATACAGCTGCGCATCACAGAAATAAATTACATCTGAACATATATTCACATAGAAAGCAGTTATTTTAAATAGTAAAAATATTTCACAATATTACTGCTTTTGCTGTATTTTGGATCAAATAAATGCAGGCTTGGTGAGCAGAAGAGAATTCTTTAAAAACATCACAAATCTTACTGTTCAAAAACTTTTGACTGGTAATGTATATCATAACAATATTTTAAAAGATTACTATTAGTAGTACTATTACTTTATTTTATATTAATTATTGTTATTATTTGGTCAGGCTTGGAAGCCAGTTCCAGTTCCACCACAAACCATTGGAATTCAACAATATATCGTTTAAAATTAGTTTAAACAATCAAATCTTAACATTTGGCAGTCTGATGTCTGATCAAATCAAGACAGAAATGTTAAAATGGCTGTTAGATATTATACTATATCTGGTATCATTATTCATTATTCAAATTAAAGTCAAGTGCATTGCATTGCATTTTGGGATAAAGTATTCCATATAGTGTGCTATGGTTGTATACTACTGTACATATTTTGATATGCATTGAGAGAAATTGCAAACTATGCAAAAATATGCATACTGTAAAGGTAGTATGGTACACTCTCAGAAAAAAAAGGTACAAAAGGTACACCCTTGTACACTTTAGGTACCAATATAGACTCTTTAGGTACAAAGGTGTGTCTTTTGAAAAGGTGCCGCCCCGGTGACAACTTTTGTACCTTTTTTTCTGAGAGTGTAGCATGTTATTCCAAACCTCTCTGCTTTTTTCTCCTCAGCGTTTCCACGAGCTCATCACGCCCTCGCCGGACCTGCCCAAAACCAGACGAGAGCAGGAGAAACTTCAGGCCATCTTTGCAGCCGACGGCGACGCTC
>NW_015554065.1:459132-465324 GCF_001515605.1 Sinocyclocheilus anshuiensis
ATAGTGTATAATGTTACAAAAGCTTTTTATTTCAGATAAATGCTGATCTTTGGATCATTCTATTCATCAAAGAATCCTGTAAAAAAAAAATACTCAACTATTATAAATATTATTATGAATAATAATAATAATAATAATAAATGTCCTTGAGCAGCAAATCAGCATATTAGAATGATTTCTGAAGATCATGTAACACTGAAGACTGGAGTAATGATGCTGGAAATACAGCTGCGCATCACAGAAATAAATTACATCTGAACATATATTCACATAGAAAGCAGTTATTTTAAATAGTAAAAATATTTCACAATATTACTGCTTTTGCTGTATTTTGGATCAAATAAATGCAGGCTTGGTGAGCAGAAGAGAATTCTTTAAAAACATCACAAATCTTACTGTTCAAAAACTTTTGACTGGTAATGTATATCATAACAATATTTTAAAAGATTACTATTAGTAGTACTATTACTTTATTTTATATTAATTATTGTTATTATTTGGTCAGGCTTGGAAGCCAGTTCCAGTTCCACCACAAACCATTGGAATTCAACAATATATCGTTTAAAATTAGTTTAAACAATCAAATCTTAACATTTGGCAGTCTGATCAAATAATGAATCAAGACAGAAATGTTAAAATGGCTGTTAGATATTATACTATATCTGGTATCATTATTCACATCAGAAATTAAAGTCAAGTGCATTGCATTGCATTTTGGGATAAAGTATTCCATATAGTGTGCTATGGTTGTATACTACTGTACATATTTTGATATGCATTGAGAGAAATTGCAAACTATGCAAAAATATGCATACTGTAAAGGTAGTATGGTACACTCTCAGAAAAAAAAGGTACAAAAGGTACACCCTTGTACACTTTAGGTACCAATATAGACTCTTTAGGTACAAAGGTGTGTCTTTTGAAAAGGTGCCGCCCCGGTGACAACTTTTGTACCTTTTTTTCTGAGAGTGTAGCATGTTATTCCAAACCTCTCTGCTTTTTTCTCCTCAGCGTTTCCACGAGCTCATCACGCCCTCGCCGGACCTGCCCAAAACCAGACGAGAGCAGGAGAAACTTCAGGCCATCTTTGCAGCCGACGGCGACACTCTTCGCCAGCGAGGCGGTCCGACCAAAGACGGGTACTTCCCTGTCAGCGAGAAGGAGTCGCACTGCTAGACGGAGCACTGCATGTGCTTCTAAAGCTTCCCGTGATACCTCACACAGTACTGGCAGCCAAATAAGCATTACGACAGACAGGCCAGGATCCACAGCCTGGGAGGGCATTTGAAATGCTTGCTCTTATTGGTCAGAAGGCATCGAAAGCCAGAGTGTGTCAATATTATAGACAGCAGAATGTTGAAACACAACGTAATCACACTCATTTAAAAGAAAAACATGATAGTTGAGAGAAAACGTAGGGTTAGCTAGGGTTACAAAAAACATCTAAAATACACTTTTAAGTGTTTATTTTATTACGCACTCTCAGAAAAAAAGGTACAAAAGTTGTTACTGGGGCGGTACCTTTTCAAAAGGTGCACTTTTGTACCTTTTAGGTACTAATATGTACACTTTAGACACTAATATGTACCTTTAAGGTACCAATAAGGGGTGTGCATACAACACAAAGGTGTGCCTTTTAAAAAGGTACCGGCACAGTGACAGCTTTTGTACCTTTTTTTCTGAGCGTGCACATCTATAGATTTCAATCAAGGCCATTTTCTCAAAATGAGATTTTTCTCCACTTAAGAAGTACGTACTTACACCAGACTTAGCTGTTTTGTTCCTATCGATATTCTGAAGGTTTTTACAGAGGGGTTTGTTCGTGTATCATTCACCTTTTATTCCTAAAAACATGGTGAAAATGATTTATTCTGTCTGATCATATGGTGTTTTCTGATTTATGGAGAAAAAAAAAAAAAAACGATATCCAAAATCCCCTCAGTAAAAACAAAAACCTGGCTTTATCTAATGTTCATATTTATGTTCTGGAAATGTATGCATATTATATAATACCTCATTTGCATGTTTAAACATAACACTTCAGAAAAACTGTAATACAAAAAATGTTTGCAATTCTTTATCTAAACTAAGTATGGTGATCTATTACTAATTTTTACCTTATTCACCTGGGGTGTCTTGCATTAAATTAAACATTAATTATGCTCTGATTTGCTTAATTATTTTGTGTTATTTTGTGCTTTTAGGATATAATAAACTGCTCTCAGTAATATTGACACGTCTACGGTCTAAACTTGGCCAAATATGAGCGTTATTATTAGGTTGAAGCGGAGCAGGAAGATTCTCTGTAATGCACCCGAAGCCTTCTGGGTCTTAAAATGATGGAGCCAAGGGCTGGATTCACATAAGCTGATTAACTCTGGAGTTATTAAGGAATAGCACACTCAAAAATTACATTTTTTCATTGTTTATTCGCCCTCATGACTTCCAAACCTGTATTTCTGTGACTTTATTTCTTTAGTAGAACACGGTGGTTTTATTGTGTGCAAAAGTGACTTACAGTTCGGAGATCTCATATTGTGTTTTGTTTTGTTTTTTTTTTAATTGGGGAGATGCTGTTATAAATTATTTAAAGGAATTAAAGATTTAAAGGGAATAACGAAAAAAGAAGATAGTAGTAAAATAACTAGAACCTGTTGTAACGTAATGACCCATTTCCAAATAAGTTCCATATTTTTATTTTAAAATATGCACATTCAGTCTTAATCGTATGTCTGATATGACTAAACGGCTCTGTTAAAGTTTCTTGTCTCTCACATTCAATTATGAAGTACATTACATGAATTTCATTGATTACACTACCGGTCAAAAGTTTGGGATCAGAACGATTTTTAATGTTTTTACAGGAGTCTCTTCTGCTCATCAAGGCTGCATTTATTTGATCAAAAATAGAGGAAAAAATGTAATATTGTGAAATATTATTATGATGTAAAATAACGTTTTTCTGTTTGAATATACATTAAACTGTAATGTATTTCTGTGATGCGCAGCTGTGTTTTCAGCATCATTCCTCCAGTCTTCAGTGTCACATGATCTTCAGAAATCATAATAATATGCTGATTTATTATCAGAGCTGGAAACTGTTGCTGCTTCATATTTTTTTGGAACCTTTGATACTTTTTTCAGGATTCTTTGATGAATAAAAAGTTAAAAAGAAGAGCACTTATATAAAATAGAAATATTTTCTAACAATATACACTACCGTTCAAAAGTTTGGGGTCGGTAAATTTTTATTCTTTCTTTTTTTGAAAGAAATTAAAACTTTTATTCAGCAAGGATGTGTTAAATTGATCAGAAGTGATAGCAAAGATTTATATTGTTAGAAAATATTTATATTTTGAATAAATGCTGTTCTTTTTAACTTTTTATTCATCAAAGAATCCTGAAAAAAAGTATCACAGTTTCTAAAAAAATATTTGTTGATAATTCTAATAATAAATCAGCATATTAGCATGATTTCTGAAGATCATGTGACACTGAAGACTGGAGTAATGATGCTGAAAATTCAGCTTTGCATCACAGAAATAAATTATATTTTAAAGGATATTAAAATAGAAACCATTATTTTATATTGTAATAACATTTTGCAAGTTTTTTTCTGTATTTTTGATCAAATAAATGCAGCCTTGATGAGCAGAAGAGACTTCTTTAAAACACATTACAAGTCTTTTGACCGGTAGTGTATGTCGACAAGAAACTTGAATATTGTGCATGATCGCTGGATATACTTACATTTCTGTTATTAAACAGTTGTCACGTATTACATGTTTAGCTACTTACCTCAAGCTCACCTTCTTTGATTTGATTGGCCATTTCAGTCATTTTGACGAGAACTGCTAGATAATCATCGTATTTTTTGTTCTATTTTTAATTTTTTTAATTTTATTATTATTATTTTGGTTCTGATTCCATGTTAAGAAAAAGAAAAAAGAAATAAAAGAAAGTCAAACGAGTTTGGAAATGACATGAGTCCAATAAATAATAATGACAATTGTATTTAGGTGAACACTTTGCCCAGAGTGCAACACAATGGAAATAGATGTTAGAAAGTGTAGAAAGTGTCTGTTTCAGTTCAAACAATCAATGCATCTGCTTTCTAAGGAAGCAACTTAGTGTTTTTTTTGTTTTTTTTATGCATGGTAAACACAGCGAATATATATATTATATGCATGAGTTATAAATGCCTATGAAGGTTTTAGACGATACAGAACTGATAGTATTACATGCATGAATATGGTACTGTTTTGAGGTGATGTGCAACAATTTACAGTGTTACACAGGGTCAGTCATCATTGTTGTGCACTTGTTTAAGAATGTTTTAGGATACGAGTCATTGCATCTCGTGATTTTGTATTTTTATTGCGAAGCTTTATTCAAGCAGTGTACGTTTGTCAGTAGAATCTACTGTTTAACAAGTGTGATAAAGGTGTGAAATTTTAACTCCTGCACAAATCAATCAGATTGCATATTAAGGACCAATCAGATGTATTTCTTTTTGCTTGTTTTCACTGGTGCATGTTGTCATGATGCACATGAAGTGTTGGGAGCGTCCTGTGAAAGCAGACCACCAGCAGTCTTTGTGTATATAAGCTGTACAGAACGCTTGCGTTGGGTTTCACAACTTTGTAAATGTGTTATTTGAGCTAGATTACTCATTGCATCAATAAAAAGAAACAACTATGAGGAATCTATTTAATATAGCATTTGTAATTCGAGCGGTAAGTAGCTGTTGCATTAAATTGCAAATAAATTTTATGTTAGTGTAAGATTTTGTTGTGAATACTTGACAGTTCTTATGTTTACTCTCATGCACAATAAGGATAAAAGTGTCTGCTAAATGAATACATCTAAATGCAAATGCACATCTCTGATGAGACCTTGCATGCCTAAATTACATGCATGCAAGCACTTCCATATTAATAAAAGCATTTGCTTCTCAAACTGCAACTTTATTTGCATTTGCATGAACACACACACAAAAGCTCTCTGGTGCAAAAACATATATAGGGCTTAAAAGGATCAAACATAAACCATGCATTAGGTAAATACTGTAATGTTGCAATTAATTGCAAAATGGTTCGCATTAATTTTATATCAGTGTAAGATTTCTTGCATTAAAACCTTGTGAATACTTGACAATGTGTATTCATCTCATGTAAGTCATTTTGAATTAAAAGTAAAGGAATAAATCTAAATGTAAAAGCATATTACATATTTGCATATTACTTTTTAATTGTTACATTTTAACACATTTTTTCTTGTTCTTGAAAATAGAACTCTTTTAACGAGCAAAAACATTAGAGGGTAAATATGATAAAATATCAACAGCAAAATAGGAAAATAATGTGAAATATGGCATTTACTACATTTGATAAGCTTTAAATGATTTATAGTTTCACGTTAGATTTTTCTGAAAGTTTCGATACAAGTCTTGAGGTGAACTTAATACATTTAAAATTCACTTTTTTATTGTCCGGACTTTAAAAATTACAATAGAATGTCACGTATTTCTTAATTATGTGTTTATGATTTTTTTCGAGCAGAGCGAGCGCGTTAAATAAAGCGATGTCTCCGTTCATTGCTC
This sequence comes from Sinocyclocheilus anshuiensis, assembly GCF_001515605.1. Classification (NCBI taxonomy): domain Eukaryota; kingdom Metazoa; phylum Chordata; class Actinopteri; order Cypriniformes; family Cyprinidae; genus Sinocyclocheilus; species Sinocyclocheilus anshuiensis. Next base: position 464,735 of record NW_015554065.1, read on the forward strand.
ACTTTTTCCACTGAAACGCCTGCAGCGCCGCCGAGCGCCTCACGGGGGCGCCAGAGCCCCTCCCTCTCTGGCGGATCCGGTCAGTGTTTACGGAAGTGACGTCTGACGTGACGTGTCGTTTTCCGCACAGGCGTCCAGGAACGAAGAAAAAAAATCACGAATCTCAGGCGAGAAGCGCGCTTATAGATCATAAATGTCATAAAGATCGGCGACCAGCGCGATTGTGATCATGTGTGCGACGCCGAGGAGCGCCCGCGGCTGAGGACCGGCGCTTTAATTGACGCGAGTGCCGCGGCGAGGTTTGTTTATGTGTCGCGAGACGCCTCGGTCGGGTTAAGTGATTTATTAAGCATTCGTTAGAGTTGAATTGCCGTCGAATGAGTGTGAAGATGTCGACCAGCAGCCCCGAGGCGGTGAAGAAACTCCTGGAGAACATGCAGGCGGATCTGCGCTCTCTGTCCATGGAGTGCAAGAAGAAATTTCCTCCAGTCAAAGAGGTGCAGACACTGAGACATCAAATATACATACTGTACCTACATACGTGTGTGTGTGTGTGTGTGTGTGTGTGTGTGTGTGTGTGTGTGTGTGTG
>NW_015554065.1:482098-487485 GCF_001515605.1 Sinocyclocheilus anshuiensis
TTTCTGAAGATCATGTGACACTGAAGACTGGAGTAATGATGCTGAAAATTCAGCTTTGCATCACAGAAATAAATTATATTTTAAAGGATATTAAAATAGAAACCATTATTTTATATTGTAATAACATTTTGCAAGTTTTTTTCTGTATTTTTGATCAAATAAATGCAGCCTTGATGAGCAGAAGAGACTTCTTTAAAACACATTACAAGTCTTTTGACCGGTAGTGTATGTCGACAAGAAACTTGAATATTGTGCATGATCGCTGGATATACTTACATTTCTGTTATTAAACAGTTGTCACGTATTACATGTTTAGCTACTTACCTCAAGCTCACCTTCTTTGATTTGATTGGCCATTTCAGTCATTTTGACGAGAACTGCTAGATAATCATCGTATTTTTTGTTCTATTTTTAATTTTTTTAATTTTATTATTATTATTTTGGTTCTGATTCTATGTTAAGAAAAAGAAAAAAGAAATAAAAGAAAGTCAAACGAGTTTGGAAATGACATGAGTCCAATAAATAATAATGACAATTGTATTTAGGTGAACACTTTGCCCAGAGTGCAACACAATGGAAATAGATGTTAGAAAGTGTCTTTTAGGACTGTTTCAGTTCAAACAATCAATGCATCTGCTTTCTAAGGAAGCAACTTAGTGTTTTTTTTAGAATCCATGTGCATGGTAAACACAGCGAATATATATATTATATGCATGAGTTATAAATGCCTATGAAGGTTTTAGACGATACAGAACTGATAGTATTACATGCATGAATATGGTACTGTTTTGAGGTGATGTGCAACAATTTACAGTGTTACACAGGGTCAGTCATCATTGTTGTGCACTTGTTTAAGAATGTTTTAGGATACGAGTCATTGCATCTCGTGATTTTGTATTTTTATTGCGAAGCTTTATTCAAGCAGTGTACGTTTGTCAGTAGAATCTACTGTTTAACAAGTGTGATAAAGGTGTGAAATTTTAACTCCTGCACAAATCAATCAGATTGCATATTAAGGACCAATCAGATGTATTTCTTTTTGCTTGTTTTCACTGGTGCATGTTGTCATGATGCACATGAAGTGTTGGGAGCGTCCTGTGAAAGCAGACCACCAGCAGTCTTTGTGTATATAAGCTGTACAGAACGCTTGCGTTGGGTTTCACAACTTTGTAAATGTGTTATTTGAGCTAGATTACTCATTGCATCAATAAAAAGAAACAACTATGAGGAATCTATTTAATATAGCATTTGTAATTCGAGCGGTAAGTAGCTGTTGCATTAAATTGCAAATAAATTTTATGTTAGTGTAAGATTTTGTTGTGAATACTTGACAGTTCTTATGTTTACTCTCATGCACAATAAGGATAAAAGTGTCTGCTAAATGAATACATCTAAATGCAAATGCACATCTCTGATGAGACCTTGCATGCCTAAATTACATGCATGCAAGCACTTCCATATTAATAAAAGCATTTGCTTCTCAAACTGCAACTTTATTTGCATTTGCATGAACACACACACAAAAGCTCTCTGGTGCAAAAACATATATAGGGCTTAAAAGGATCAAACATAAACCATGCATTAGGTAAATACTGTAATGTTGCAATTAATTGCAAAATGGTTCGCATTAATTTTATATCAGTGTAAGATTTCTTGCATTAAAACCTTGTGAATACTTGACAATGTGTATTCATCTCATGTAAGTCATTTTGAATTAAAAGTAAAGGAATAAATCTAAATGTAAAAGCATATTACATATTTGCATATTACTTTTTAATTGTTACATTTTAACACATTTTTTCTTGTTCTTGAAAATAGAACTCTTTTAACGAGCAAAAACATTAGAGGGTAAATATGATAAAATATCAACAGCAAAATAGGAAAATAATGTGAAATATGGCATTTACTACATTTGATAAGCTTTAAATGATTTATAGTTTCACGTTAGATTTTTCTGAAAGTTTCGATACAAGTCTTGAGGTGAACTTAATACATTTAAAATTCACTTTTTTATTGTCCGGACTTTAAAAATTACAATAGAATGTCACGTATTTCTTAATTATGTGTTTATGATTTTTTTTCGAGCAGAGCGAGCGCGTTAAATAAAGCGATGTCTCCGTTCATTGCTCACTTTTTCCACTGAAACGCCTGCAGCGCCGCCGAGCGCCTCACGGGGGCGCCAGAGCCCCTCCCTCTCTGGCGGATCCGGTCAGTGTTTACGGAAGTGACGTCTGACGTGACGTGTCGTTTTCCGCACAGGCGTCCAGGAACGAAGAAAAAAAATCACGAATCTCAGGCGAGAAGCGCGCTTATAGATCATAAATGTCATAAAGATCGGCGACCAGCGCGATTGTGATCATGTGTGCGACGCCGAGGAGCGCCCGCGGCTGAGGACCGGCGCTTTAATTGACGCGAGTGCCGCGGCGAGGTTTGTTTATGTGTCGCGAGACGCCTCGGTCGGGTTAAGTGATTTATTAAGCATTCGTTAGAGTTGAATTGCCGTCGAATGAGTGTGAAGATGTCGACCAGCAGCCCCGAGGCGGTGAAGAAACTCCTGGAGAACATGCAGGCGGATCTGCGCTCTCTGTCCATGGAGTGCAAGAAGAAATTTCCTCCAGTCAAAGAGGTGCAGACACTGAGACATCAAATATACATACTGTATCTACATACGTGTGTGTGTGTGTGTGTGTGTGTGTGTGTGTGTGTGTGTCTGTGTCTCTGTGTCTGTGTCTCTGTGTGTGTGTCTCTGTGTCTGTGTCTCTGTGTCTGTGTCTCTGTGTCTGTGTCTCTGTGTGTGTGTGTTTGTGTCTGTGTGTGTGTGTGCACATATAATACACATGTGTAGACATATATCTGTATGTATATGCATGCTTGATATATGCGCGTCGTGGGAACTGTCAAGGGCTTGACTTGACTGAATGTACATGTATGCACATGTAAAATTAAGTACTGTTTTATTTATAATATATCTTAATATATAATATATAATGCAATGCACTTGTAAAAATATACAGAAATATATAAATAATTTATATATAATGTATCTTAATATTTGATAGCATAATTAGGGAATTCAGTACAATTATAATGTACATTTGGGCCTACATTTAAAAGTAGATACATTTTTATTTTAATTAAAATTGAAGTAAAATAAGATACAAATTGGCCAATATTTATTCCTATGCCACACATAAAAATCGTTTTTTAAAAAGCCACAGTGTTAAGAAAGACAGATTTATAATAGGCTACATATGTGCACATCATGTAAAAAAATATATACAAATTTAGGGCTGCCCTCGACTAAAGTTTTTTCTGGTCGACTAGTAGTCGTTCATTTTAAGCATTAGTCGACTATTAGTCGCACTTTTATTAATAAACCATATAAATCATAATAATGAGCATTTCATTGCCTACATAGCTTAATAAGTGCTCAAGCGCACGCAAAAAAAGGCTTGCCGCAGCGCACCGGCAAATATAATAATTATGAATGTGTCAGGGAAAAACAGCAAGTACACTGCATTAACGTTTTAACGTTACGCTAGTGCTTTCTGTTTTCGGTTTAAGAGATGAAGTCGGCGACACTGACTCGTCGTCTCCGCAGTATGTGCCTGTATGCATGTTTCATACGGATTACGTAAATCTGCTACAAAAATGCGTCCGGCCGGGATTTCTTAATTGCTTACACTCTACACTGTGCTAATTTGACCTTTTTTATTGCACAATATGATTGTCTATTAATTTTTTTTTACGCAATGAATTTAAAGTTGTAATAGAGGTCATAGTTTCTTATAACTAGGCAAGTTTTATTTTTTTCTGACGTGGCGCTTGAAATGTGTGTTGTTGAAGTTTGTTTGTTGTCCTTCAGAATCGTATAAAACCAATATTTCCGTCTTTAAAAATGTGATTGGAAAAAAAACGTGTTTGAAGTTGTTGTTAAATAGCTAATTAATACTTCTTAGTTAGACTAATGAACTATATTATTTATTAATATATATCTTTAAATGCTGCTATGTTATCATATACAACTTTTTTTCTTTATTCATCTGGAAATTATTACAGATGAGTGAATCTCACAGAAAGTCCAAATCATATTTCACCTCAAAATCAACAGAAGAAAAAAATGGAGTCTGTTGTATGACATTTTTTAATTTAAAATTAAATTATTGTTTTGAGCAGTCACATTTTTATGATAATTTTCTCCCATACTCTAGCACATATTCTCTATAATGTATTATTTTTACTTTAGTTTTTTTTTTTTTTTTTGTAATTTCAAATATTTTCATTAGGCCACGCGTATGTGCCTGTATGCATGTTTCATACGGATTACGTAAATCTGAGAATATGTGTTTTCTATTTGAATTGGTCCGTTTGAAAGTTTCACTCTCTATAGATATATTTTTCATGTCTGTAATAAGGCAAGCATACACGGAGTTTCGAAGTGACACGCTCAAGTTCACAGAGACCGAGACGGCAGAAAGCGCATCCTGTTTGCGTACATTATTTTACAAAAGCGCAACGTTTCATTGTTATTCTGGGTGCGCACGAATAAACGTAGAGTCTTTAGAGATACGAAAGATGCATTGCTCTTATCTGTATAACCAAAAATTAAGTATGACGAAGTGTTAGGCTAACATTAGATTGAGCTGCCATGTAAAGTTGCTACTACATTCAACCACCACCAGTGTGCAGCATCCACTTGGATGGATTTCCGTCTGTCTCTCCCTCAGGCGACTGTATTCATGATCCACGTTTAGTCAGATGCCGTTTCGCTCGCTTATAAAGCAGGGCTCAGTGTGTAACTAATGCTGTGCTGTAGGGCTGTCAAAATGGTTGAAAAACTAAAGTCGCATTTTGTAGTTAAATATTATTAAAATTCAAATTATATTCGAATTTAAAATGCATAATTTCAGTTAGGGTGAAGAAAATTTTGATTTTATTTAATTTGAATGAAATAAAACCAAGCCTCTTCTCGTCGACTAAAGGTTAGTCGACTATTAGGGGGTAACCCTATAAAAATTATACAAAAATATATTTATATATAATATATCTTAATATATAATGGTATGTTTAGGGAAATCAATAAATATGTATATTAAATATTATTAAATAAAATGTATTTAAATTAAATTTCGACAAAATTAAATTTCATTACGATTTTAATTAAAATTAGATGCAAATTGGCCAATATAAATTCCTCTACTACAATATTTTTATGTATTTGAGTGTTTGTGTGGGTTTCAGTTTATTGTCATAATAATGTGTGTATTAGACTCCCCTTAAGTCTGTATGAAAGACACATTATGACGTCATTGTTACTAGGGTTGGGTACCGAAACCCGGTACCAATATGGCACCGGTACCTATGTAACCGGTATGTACTAGAACCGA
>NW_015554065.1:487587-488952 GCF_001515605.1 Sinocyclocheilus anshuiensis
AATGTTTAAAATAATGTTTATAAACCAATTATAATTAAGTTGCTTAAACAACTATAAACAAAACTGCATCTTGTATGCATAGTTTTATACAAAGGACCGAAATCACACAGAGTACATTTTTTCATTTAAAAACATGAGTTGCAGTGGGGTGGGAAAAAAAACCTGCCAAAAAGTCTCGAGATATTTTTATTTTTTTTCAAAGTTAAACCTGCATTAATTTTACATGGCTTTCTAAACATGCGGCTCTTTTGTGCGAGACGCGAGTGCTGCAGCAGCGCCGCATCTAGTGGCTTCAACTGGATAGGCTGACAAAAATATTATAATGCAGTGACACTTACATCACGTCATCGCATCTCGTGCGCCGCTGATAAGGCTGCACACCTAAGATTTGAATGCAACGTTTTTGCATTCGAATGTGGATTTTTATTTTACTTTCCCTTTAAATGCAAATGAGCTGGTGCTCCTGGAGAAGAGGGTGGAGCTTCAAGAGCTCAAGCTCCAGCAATACCGGTGCTAGCCTTTGCAAATAAACACTCTGTACAACTCGCTGTGAACTCCTTTAGGGCGGTTCTATGTTAAAACGGCAGTGTCTGTCAACATCAGTGACGTCACATTAGCACCAAGTCGGAAAACAGTTAGTTGGGAGACACTGCTTATGATTTATGGGGATTAAAAAAAAGGAGTGGGTGGATTTTTATCATTATAGGGTGGTTGTGTACACACACTGCCAACACACATTTATGTCCAAACACCATGCAAAAGTGAATTTTGCATAATAGGTCCCCTTTAAGACTGAACTGTGCTGGACTGAAAGAGAGAGTCTGTCTACTTAGCGTTTGACTCGTTTGAGGGCGGAGAGCGGAGCATGGTTTCGTGGTTTGGCTGCTCTGAATTCTCCATCTGAATGTTTTTACAGCCTCTGGATTGGCAGCGTCGCATTCATTTGTTTACCAGAGAAAACTCATTCACTGGAAAGGAAACTGTATTTTGAGAGAACCAGACCATTGCTGAATAATGATTGGAGAGATAAAGAGAAACTTCCTTCGTTTTACTTTTCACTTTATACAATGGCTGTTAGAGAACAGCAAATAAACACAAATAAGAAATGCTTAATTTTAGTTTTCATGAGTTTTAATCATTAAAACAAGTAAAAGAATCAAGTGTAAAAAACTTCTATATAAAATGCACTGCTATTTAAGATCTTTAATCAAGATGATCTATATTTTGCTTCTCAAATAGATGTAACTCGTTTAATTAGGGCTGTTAAATATATATATATATATATTATAAAATGCTAAGATCTTTAATCAAGATGATCTATATTTTGCTTCTCAAATAGATGTAACTCGTTTAATTCGTTTAATT
>NW_015554065.1:494251-508852 GCF_001515605.1 Sinocyclocheilus anshuiensis
ATATATATATATATATATATATATATACACATACATACACACACATACACATATACACACACACAAACACACAGTATATATATAATTCTGTCTCTGAGCTCTTCAGGCAGTTCCTTTGACCTCATGATTCTCATTTGCTCTGACATGCACTGTGAGCTGTAAGGTCTTATATAGACAGGTGTGTGGCTTTCCTAATCAAGTCCAATCAGTATAATCAAACACAGCTGGACTCAAATGAAGGTGTAGAACCATCTCAAGGATGATCAGAAGAAATGGACAGCACCTGAGTTAAATATATGAGTGTCACAGCAAAGGGTCTGAATACTTAGGACCATGTGATATTTCAGTTTTTCTTTTTTAATAAATCTGCAAAAATGTCAACAATTCTGTGTTTTTCTGTCAATATGGGGTGCTGTGTGTACATTAATGAGGAAAAAAAATTAACTTAAATGATTTTAGCAAATGGCTGCAATATAACAAAGAGTGAAAAATTGAAGGGGGTCTGAATACTTTCCGTACCCACTGTATATATATATATAAAAAATTTCCAAGTAATGATTTTTTTTTTTAGGGTTTTATTTGAAGTTTTAATTTTAGTTAAAAATAATAACCCCGATCTAAACAGCTAGTTGCCAAAGCAATGGCAAGGAAAAATGAAATTATGACTATTTTTGTTGCAAGAAGCTCTGACAAAATATTGGACTTCAGGAAAAAATAAATAAATACTACAAAAATATAGAATATGGGCTCTTTGAGGGTCATTTAAATGTTTTTTTGTTTTTTTTTTGCGTTTAGATAAAATCATTCCTGTAGTTGATGGCAGATAAACTGGAAAACAACAGGCTGAAATCAGAGCGTTCAGATGAGAGATCAGACGCTGCTTTTCTCACCCGAGCTGAGAAATCATCATACACTTCACCTCATCAGTTCAGGACACAGATCTGTCAAACCCTCCGGAGAGGACAGACAGCTGTGTGTGTGTTTTACTCGAGCATCTCGCTGTCCTTAACAGCCCATGGATCTCTGCGGAGTGCGTGAGGAGTCTAGAGAGGACGAGGAGAGCTGGAGTCATCCAGCCGAACAGATAGCGCAGTGTGTTTGTGCGTGTTTTCTGAAGGCTTTCCCTGCTGTTATGAGAGAAAAGAGTCATTGTGGCCTGTGAATCTCAGTGGCAGCACTGCTCGGCACTTACACACCACCATTCTGTACACTCTAACAGTTTCATCGAAGGGTTTTTAGAGTCGTTTTCTTTCTTTGTTCGTCCGAGGTTAGAGTCCACGTCCAAAAGCGTGTTTGAGTTTGACTTCTGAAACGCTTTTGGTTTGAAGGCAACGTGAAACTGCATCCACAGCATGTTTTACTTCTGTAATGTGACATTTCTGAATTAAACTAAATATCCAGGTTTTAATGTAGGACTTGATTTTATTCGTCTGGATTTAAATAAATCATGAAAAGTAGAAAAGTAATTTATGAGTTGCAGAAAATATGTCTGAAGGGAAAATTAATACTTTTTTTTTTTTGTACTTTTATTGGGGATATATCGGCACCATAGCGGTTATCAATCAAAATCAGTGTTTTAATAACAATTATTTTTTGTTATTTTAATATCATTGATATACTATTAATTAATTTGTATCGTTGATGTACTATTATAGTTTATTCTATTTTCATTTCAATTTTAGTTAAAGTTTTAGTAATTTTGTTGTCTTTTTGTCATTTTTATTTTATATATTTTTTAATATGACTATATAGTTTTGTTTTGTTTTTAGTTTATTTAGTTGCTAGTATATCGGCACCATAACGGTTATCATCCAATATCAGTGTTTTAATTCGATTTTAATAATATTTGTATTATTTCATGTAATAACATTTATTTTTTTGTTATTTTATTATCATTAATATACAATTACAGTTGTTAATATTTTTAATTTAAGATTTTATTTTTGTAAATATTAATTTGTCAAATTCTTATTAAGTTTGCTGTGTGTTTGTCATTGTTATTATTATTTTTTTTTTTTAAGCAGATATAACACACACAGTTTCTGCTAATCTCATGTTAATCTTGAGTACCTATAGAGTAGTATTGCATAGGGATCAACCGATTATTGGTGACGATATTAAGCTTTTTTTATGGTTATCGGTATCGGTATCGGTCACTTTGAAAACCGATTTGCCGATAAAATAATTTAAAAGCATTTAAAGAACATTTTTGTCAGAGCCCTTGTTGTTCTTAATTTTGACCTTCATTTTCATTTTTACACCAGACATACATATCGGTTCAAAATATTGGTTGTCGGTCTACTTGATCTGTTTTAAACTTTGCACATGCCAGAATGCATGAAATAGCATTAGAACTCCCCTTTAATATGTTTATATAGTCTATTTATATTAAGTTTTAGTTTATTTAGTTACCAGTATATCAGCACCATAATGGTTATCAGCCAATATCAGTGTTTTAATAATATTTAAAAAAATATGTATAATATTTAATTTTATAGAAGGCTGTTTCCAAGCCTGTTTAATTTTGTGAACTTAAGATTTTTTATTTCTCACAATGTAACTTTTATTTCTTATTTTAAACTTTATTTAAACTTTATAAAGTATTTGTAACATAGGACATTTATCGTTTATTGGCCATAACACATTTGAATGTCTTTTTCTTTTTTTGAACGTCAAATTTCTTTCCATATTTTCCTACAAAGATTTTCACGTGAGTTTGTTGTCTGTCTTTAGGCCGCAGAGTCTGGCATCGTCAAGATCAAAACCATCGCTGCTAGAAACACGGACATCCTGGCAGGTAAGAGCGCGTGATGCTGAGGTAGTGTGTGTTATAAGTATGACCCATAAACTCTATTGTGTTGATTTGCCATCAGCGCTGAAGGAGAACAGTTCAGAGGTGGTCCAGCCGTTCCTCATGGGCTGCGGAACCAAAGAACCCAAAATCACCCAGCTGTGTCTCGCCGCCATTCAGAGACTCATGTCACATGAGGTCGTGTCCGAGGTCAGAGAACACACAAACACACACGCATGCAAACTCACGCTTGCACAGACAACATACACACACACTCGAACGTACGCACGCTCACACACACACATACACACACACACACTCGCACACACAAACACGCACTCGCACACACAAACACTCACACACACGCACACACACTCACACACTCGCACACACACACACACACACACACACACAGTTTAGATAAAATCATTCCTGTAGTTGATGGCAGATAAACTGGAAAACAACAGGCTGAAATCAGAGCGTTCAGATGAGAGATCAGACGCTGCTTTTCTCACCCGAGCTGAGAAATCATCATACACTTCACCTCATCAGTTCAGGACACAGATCTGTCAAACCCTCCGGAGAGGACAGACAGCTGTGTGTGTGTTTTACTCGAGCATCTCGCTGTCCTTAACAGCCCATGGATCTCTGCGGAGTGCGTGAGGAGTCTAGAGAGGACGAGGAGAGCTGGAGTCATCCAGCCGAACAGATAGCGCAGTGTGTTTGTGCGTGTTTTCTGAAGGCTTTCCCTGCTGTTATGAGAGAAAAGAGTCATTGTGGCCTGTGAATCTCAGTGGCAGCACTGCTCGGCACTTACACACCACCATTCTGTACACTCTAACAGTTTCATCGAAGGGTTTTTAGAGTCGTTTTCTTTCTTTGTTCGTCCGAGGTTAGAGTCCACGTCCAAAAGCGTGTTTGAGTTTGACTTCTGAAACGCTTTTGGTTTGAAGGCAACGTGAAACTGCATCCACAGCATGTTTTACTTCTGTAATGTGACATTTCTGAATTAAACTAAATATCCAGGTTTTAATGTAGGACTTGATTTTATTCGTCTGGATTTAAATAAATCATGAAAAGTAGAAAAGTAATTTATGAGTTGCAGAAAATATGTCTGAAGGGAAAATTAATACTTTTTTTTTTTTGTACTTTTATTGGGGATATATCGGCACCATAGCGGTTATCAATCAAAATCAGTGTTTTAATAACAATTATTTTTTGTTATTTTAATATCATTGATATACTATTAATTAATTTGTATCGTTGATGTACTATTATAGTTTATTCTATTTTCATTTCAATTTTAGTTAAAGTTTTAGTAATTTTGTTGTCTTTTTGTCATTTTTATTTTATATATTTTTTAATATGACTATATAGTTTTGTTTTGTTTTTAGTTTATTTAGTTGCTAGTATATCGGCACCATAACGGTTATCATCCAATATCAGTGTTTTAATTCGATTTTAATAATATTTGTATTATTTCATGTAATAACATTTATTTTTTTGTTATTTTATTATCATTAATATACAATTACAGTTGTTAATATTTTTAATTTAAGATTTTATTTTTGTAAATATTAATTTGTCAAATTCTTATTAAGTTTGCTGTGTGTTTGTCATTGTTATTATTATTTTTTTTTTTTAAGCAGATATAACACACACAGTTTCTGCTAATCTCATGTTAATCTTGAGTACCTATAGAGTAGTATTGCATAGGGATCAACCGATTATTGGTGACGATATTAAGCTTTTTTTATGGTTATCGGTATCGGTATCGGTCACTTTGAAAACCGATTTGCCGATAAAATAATTTAAAAGCATTTAAAGAACATTTTTGTCAGAGCCCTTGTTGTTCTTAATTTTGACCTTCATTTTCATTTTTACACCAGACATACATATCGGTTCAAAATATTGGTTGTCGGTCTACTTGATCTGTTTTAAACTTTGCACATGCCAGAATGCATGAAATAGCATTAGAACTCCCCTTTAATATGTTTATATAGTCTATTTATATTAAGTTTTAGTTTATTTAGTTACCAGTATATCAGCACCATAATGGTTATCAGCCAATATCAGTGTTTTAATAATATTTAAAAAAATATGTATAATATTTAATTTTATAGAAGGCTGTTTCCAAGCCTGTTTAATTTTGTGAACTTAAGATTTTTTATTTCTCACAATGTAACTTTTATTTCTTATTTTAAACTTTATTTAAACTTTATAAAGTATTTGTAACATAGGACATTTATCGTTTATTGGCCATAACACATTTGAATGTCTTTTTCTTTTTTTGAACGTCAAATTTCTTTCCATATTTTCCTACAAAGATTTTCACGTGAGTTTGTTGTCTGTCTTTAGGCCGCAGAGTCTGGCATCGTCAAGATCAAAACCATCGCTGCTAGAAACACGGACATCCTGGCAGGTAAGAGCGCGTGATGCTGAGGTAGTGTGTGTTATAAGTATGACCCATAAACTCTATTGTGTTGATTTAACATCAGCGCTGAAGGAGAACAGTTCAGAGGTGGTCCAGCCGTTCCTCATGGGCTGCGGAACCAAAGAACCCAAAATCACCCAGCTGTGTCTCGCCGCCATTCAGAGACTCATGTCACATGAGGTCGTGTCCGAGGTCAGAGAACACACAAACACACACGCATGCAAACTCACGCTTGCACAGACAACATACACACACACTCGAACGTACGCACGCTCACACACACACATACACACACACACACTCGCACACACAAACACGCACTCGCACACACAAACACTCACACACACAGACACAAACGCACACAGACACGCACAGACACACACACACAAGCATAAACGCACACACGCCGCACACACGCACATGAACACACCCACACAAACTCACACAAACACAAACACTGCTAATCTCATGTTAATCTTGAGTACCTATAGAGTAGTATTGCATAGGGATCAACCGATTATTGGTGACGATATTAAGCTTTTTTTATGGTTATCGGTATCGGTATCGGTCACTTTGAAAACCGATTTGCCGATAAAATAATTTAAAAGCATTTAAAGAACATTTTTGTCAGAGCCCTTGTTGTTCTTAATTTTGACCTTCATTTTCATTTTTACACCAGACATACATATCGGTTCAAAATATTGGTTGTCGGTCTACTTGATCTGTTTTAAACTTTGCACATGCCAGAATGCATGAAATAGCATTAGAACTCCCCTTTAATATGTTTATATAGTCTATTTATATTAAGTTTTAGTTTATTTAGTTACCAGTATATCAGCACCATAATGGTTATCAGCCAATATCAGTGTTTTAATAATATTTAAAAAAATATGTATAATATTTAATTTTATAGAAGGCTGTTTCCAAGCCTGTTTAATTTTGTGAACTTAAGATTTTTTATTTCTCACAATGTAACTTTTATTTCTTATTTTAAACTTTATTTAAACTTTATAAAGTATTTGTAACATAGGACATTTATCGTTTATTGGCCATAACACATTTGAATGTCTTTTTCTTTTTTTGAACGTCAAATTTCTTTCCATATTTTCCTACAAAGATTTTCACGTGAGTTTGTTGTCTGTCTTTAGGCCGCAGAGTCTGGCATCGTCAAGATCAAAACCATCGCTGCTAGAAACACGGACATCCTGGCAGGTAAGAGCGCGTGATGCTGAGGTAGTGTGTGTTATAAGTATGACCCATAAACTCTATTGTGTTGATTTGCCATCAGCGCTGAAGGAGAACAGTTCAGAGGTGGTCCAGCCGTTCCTCATGGGCTGCGGAACCAAAGAACCCAAAATCACCCAGCTGTGTCTCGCCGCCATTCAGAGACTCATGTCACATGAGGTCGTGTCCGAGGTCAGAGAACACACAAACACACACGCATGCAAACTCACGCTTGCACAGACAACATACACACACACTCGAACGTACGCACGCTCACACACACACATACACACACACACACTCGCACACACAAACACGCACTCGCACACACAAACACTCACACACACGCACACACACTCACACACTCGCACACACACACACACACACACCAAACAGACACACACAAACAAACACTCTCACACACACACACACACAAACAGACACTCTCACACGCACGCACACACACACACACACACACACCTAAGCAATTCAACCAGGAAGCTCAGCTGTGTATCCAGTTAAAGCATTAGCACATAAATCAACAATATAGAGCGTTCTGTGTATCAGAGCCCCAGCTGAGACCGTCACTGTACTTATTATGAGGGTTATGAACATGCTGCTCTGTCACAGCAATGACATTAGAGTCTCGGCGGTGAGATCGACGGATCAATGGCTCGTTTAGATGAGTTAATGAGTGTGCTTGCAGGCGGCGGCTGGGAACATCATTAACATGCTGTGGCAGCTGATGGAGAACGGACTGGAGGAGCTCAAACTGCTGCAGACGGTTCTGGTGCTGCTCACCACTAACACCATCGTACACGATGAAGTTCTGTCCAAGGTACGGCACGCGGTTAAACTGAGCCATCACACACTCAGCGGCTGGTTATAAAGGGCTCGTTTTGTGGAAAACAAGATTTGTTTTCAAGAATCTCATGAAAACATGTAATATTTGTTCATAAATCAAGAGGAAATGATGTATTTTTTGTTGTGGCATATTTTTTTGGTTGTCAGTCGATATCAGGGTTTTGATTATAATTATACATTTTTATAATATGATATTTAATATAATAGAAAAATATGTAATACTAATTTTTTATTGATGTTTCCGAGCCTGTTTTCAAGTAAAAAAAAAGAAAAAGAAAAGAAAAGAAAAAAATCTGTAATTGTGACTTTTTAATCAAGAATTCCAATTTTAATTTTATTTTTCATAATTTGTAACTTTTTAATAAATTATAACAATATATATATATATAGCCAATATCAGTGTTTTGATTATATAAGAAAAAGAAAGAAAGAAATTTATCAAAAGAACATCTGTAATTGTTATATTTTTATCTCAAAAAGTTTTAGAATTTGTAACTTTATAATATAACAGCTATTTTCTTAATTTAAACATTCTCTCACAATTAACTGTTTTATTTCATTTTATTTATTTTTATTTATTGAAAAGTAAAACAGCTCTATTTAATGTTCCTTTCAAAAATGCATTTATTGTTTTCATATTATTGTAGCATATTGTTGAATATAAACAATTAAGCTTTTTTACTGTATTTAATTTTTTCTTTACAAAGTACAACAAAACATCAGCTATTTATCAGTTGTTGTTTTTTTATTAACTTTAAAAAATAATTATCCACTAAAATTTCAATGTTGGATTATACGACATTTACCACAGTCATGGATAATGTTAAAAAATGTGATTTCCAGGTTTGGAAAAATCATGGAAATGAATAAAAATCTTACAAAATCATATAGCAACGTTTATATAGCGAATATAAATATTTATAGTATTCTCAGCTCTAAATTTTTTAAAATTTGAAATAAGTTAAAGCAATAAGCCCCAAGAAGCCGTGGTTTACAGTGAATTTATAACAGCTAAGGGGCGTTGTTAGGCACGATGCGAAGCTGTTATAAATTCACTGTAAACCATGGCTTCACGGGGCTTATTGCTTTTATAAAATGGTTATTCCATATACGTAGTAAGGTTTCACAAAATAAAACAGAGCAAATAAAGTGTAATGATATTAATAAAAACAGTATTCTTCCACCAAACAATGTAGCTCCTCAGAAACAGTTGTGGTTGCTACAAAGTGGTTGCCGAGCAACACACAGACGTAAACAAAGGTGTGTGTTTGTAGAGTAATTTACAACAGCTTCGAACGCGGCTCAGCCAATCAGAATCAAGCACCGGAACTCTCCGCTTTATAATGATGCTTATATGTTTTATCTCTTAAAATGATTTTAAAAATCCCTGTCCATTAATCTGAAATGATGGGAAAGGTCATGGAAAAATATAGAAATTCAAAAGCTGTGGAAATCCTGATTTACATATTGAAGTAGCCTGTTTAATTCTATGTAGAGCCCTGTAAATGAATGTCAGAAGGAAAGTCCTGCACAAACAAATACCTTTGATCCTTCTACACAGTTGAATTTTGTTTTTTAAGGACATAAATGTGACCCTGCAGCACAAAAGCAGTCTTAAGTCGCTGGGGTATATTTGAAAAAATCTGTAATTGTGACTTTTTAATCAAGAATTCCAATTTTAATTTTATTTTTCATAATTTGTAACTTTTTAATAAATTATAACAAATTCTTATCTATATCTGTAGCCAATATCAGTGTTTTGATTATATTTTTGAATATATAATATTTAATATAATAAAAATATAATTTTAATGGAAGACTTTTCTGTATTTATCAAATAAAAAAAATCTGTAATTGTGACTTTTTATTTCAGAATTCCAATTTTTTTTTTCATAATTTGTACATTGTAATCTGATTACGTAACTTGCGTTACTTGTAATGCGTTACTCCCAAATTCTTTCTATCGCAGTCGATCATTCAAGCTAAAAATCTAAGATATGTCTTACAGTGATTTTACAAAGTTTTCGAATTTTTATCACGTTAATGTAAAAAATCTTGTGTGATATAACTTGTGTTTGTTTGTTTGCTGGTTTTTATTGTATTTGTTATACTTGTATTTTTTTTTATTGTTTTTGCCATGAAAATAGCCTAAGATGCTGACATGGCATTAAATAAAAATATACTACTTCTACCCTTATGACTGGTTTTGTGCTCCAGGGTCACAAATCTACAGTATTTTATTCAAATAGAGTAACCAAAACCCCTCACAATCGTCATCCTGTTGCTTTTGTGCTTCATCTCAGGCCATCGTTCTGTGTTTCCGCTTGCACTTCACTAAAGACAACATCACCAACAACACGGCGGCCGCCACCGTCAGACAGGTCGTGACCGTGGTGTTCGAGAGGATGGTGGCAGAGGACGAGAAATTCAAAGGTGGAGGAGACCTTCTGTGTGGCATGTCCTCTTGAATCCAGACCCCTGCCGTCTGCTGCTTTATTTATGTTCTATCCGCTCGCCGCAGGTCTGACAGAAGAGCCTCCTGCTGTCCAGGGCAACAGTAACCGGCGCTCCGTCAGCTCCCTGAGACCCAGCGCTAAAGACGCCTACATGCTGTTCCAGGTGAACTCTTCTTTCCAGTGTTCGGGAAAGTTACTTTTAAAAGTAATGCATTACGATATTGCGTTACTCAATCTGATTACGTAACTTGCGTTACTTGTAATGCGTTACTCCCAAATTCTTTCTATCGCAGTCGATCATTCAAGCTAAAAATCTAAGATATGTCTTACAGTGATTTTACAAAGTTTTCGAATTTTTATCACGTTAATGTAAAAAATCTTGTGTGATATAACTTGTGTTTGTTTGTTTGCTGGTTTTTATTGTATTTGTTATACTTGTATTTTTTTAATTGTTTGTGCCATGAAAATAGCCTTTGATGCTGACATGGCATTAAATAAATATATACTATACTATACAGTGATTTTACCGTAGTTGAGTTGCTAAAAACCCTTTAAGCATGAACGGTGACCACAGCTGTACAATTTAAATAAAAAATCAATCAACTCAATCAAGTCTGCTAAATGACTAAATAAATAAATAAATAAAATCAACAATCAACATGTTAAATAAATAATTGCATTTGCTTGGTAATAATAATAACTATAATAAAAAGTTATTTCTTAAGTAATATAGTTTATAAGATTGACTGTAGGTTGTTGGCAACTTTTAATGTAATGATATATTATAATTAGTGCTGTCAAACGATTAATCGCATCCAAAATAAATGGTTTTGTTCACATAATATATGTGTGTGTGCTGTGTATATTTATTATGTATATATAAAAGCACACACATACAGTATATATATTGAAAATATATACATGTATGTACATGTATATATTTATATTCATATAATTTATATTTAATATATAAACATATTTTTCTTAAATATGTACATGCGTGTGTTTGTATTTATATATACTTAATAAATATACACAGTACACACATTATGTGAACAAACTTATTTTGGATGCGATTAATCTCAATTAATTGTTTGACAGCACTAATTATAATTAATACATTAATGTTCATTAATTAATATAAAATAAACCATATAAATTGATAATTAATTAATATAGATTATTGTTTTTATAAAATGGTGAAAAGAGCTCTATGATTAAAAAAAACAATGTACAATAAATAATAATAACCATAAAAACGTCTTTCACAAGTAACATAGTTCATAAGTTTGTAATAATAATTTACAAGTTTGACTGTAGGTTGTTGGCAACTTTTGATGTAATGATATATAATAATTAATATTCATTAATTAATATAAAATAAATAATATAAAGTGCATAATAATTATTCATATAAAATGTATGTAGCTTACTGCTTTTATAAAATGGTGATAACAGCTGTATGATAAAAAAATATCAGTGTTCAATAAATACATTTATTTGTAATAACCATAAAAACATCTTTCACAAGTAACATGTTTTATAAGTTTGTTTGACTGTAGATTGTTGGCAATAACTTTAACATGAAATATTGTAATTAATATATTAATAGAAATTAAATAATATCAAATGAATATTAATTCTAAAATTTGAATTAAAAAAATCTTTCCTAATGTTGGGATCAGAAGGAAGGCGATGCAAAGACTGTGTTTTTCCACAGCTTATCACTGCAAAGCGTCTTGTTGTCTTTGGAGCATCTTTATCGTTTGGTTTCTGTGTAGCCCTGCGTTTGCCTCTCGTTATTTACACTACATGCGCAAATCGGTGGGCGGGGCTAAACAGACAGTGATCTAGAATCGGTGGGCGGGGTTAAACAGGCACTGCTATAGAATCGGTGGGCGGGGCTAAACAGGCAGTGCTGTAGAATCGGTAGGCGGGGCTAAACAGGCAGTGGTGTAGAATCGGTGGGCGGGGCTAACGGCGGGGTTTAGCCACACTATTACGTCATAAATTGGCACATTCCACAAGCTGTCGTTTTGGCAGATTGGCTTCAGTATAAGCTGTTTTTAAAGTAACGAGAAAGTTTTGAGTTCAGAATCTTACAGGATGATTTTATAGTACAACGACCTCTTATATGTCAATAGATCAAGGGAATTTCAATTTCTCAGTTCATGACCCCTTTAATATAATGATATTATAATTATATTTTAATATAAATGAATGCAGTTTTGAATATATAAATGAATATTTAATATATATATATATATTTATATATATATATATATATATAAAGTACACACAAATGATTGTATAAATTGTATTATTCATGCATTGAACACAAATAAACAGAATTTAAGTGATAAACGAATACATAGTTAATGGACGGAACATTGAAGGGCACTTCCCATCCAATATAACGCAATAAGTATTGTGCTTTGGTGCTTTAATATGAAAATATGAAACATAGTCTCAGATTTCAAATTGTGCCGTATCCTGTCTCATGTCAATCAGTGTTTCAGCAGCGCAAAGACATCAATATAACGGCTTGTAAACAATGTCACCTAACATCACATTTACCTCAGAAAAACATATTCGGTGACCATAAACTCGTTAGTCAGATAGAAAAATAAACTGTAGAGAGGGGCATTTTGCTAAATATCTGCACCATATAACATATTCATTATAAGTTTTACTGTTCTTCAATGTTTCATTTGTTTGAATAAATCCATCAAGTTTTTATGACAGCCACCATTATGTTTATATTACAAAAACATATTCGGTGACCATAAACTCGTTAGTCAGATAGAAAAATAAACTGTAGAGAGGGGCATTTTGCTAAATATCTGCACCATATAACATATTCATTATAAGTTTTACTGTTCTTCAATGTTTCATTTGTTTGAATAAATCCATCAAGTTTTTATGACAGCCACCATTATGTTTATATAAAAAAAAATGAATTGAAGTAGAAATATTATGTAATTGTAACTTTATTATTTTAAAAACTTCATTAAGTGTAACTTTAACAAATCAGTCAATTTTAACCTTCAATATTATAGTAATGTAGTACCAACTGACTCTCGTGTATATTTTACAGCATTAGTTGAGCGATTTTTTTTCCTTGAGAAAATTTGGTATGTACTGTACCTGATATATACTGTATATCCAAAATAATCGACATCGAATCGAATCGCAAGCTTGTGAATGAGAATCAAATCAAATTGTGAAATTTGTGTCAAAACCTAGCCCTAATATATATATATATACACATATGAAGTTGAAAGTAAATATTGACTATTTTTTTGAGCTTTCTGTACATATAAATGTGCCGTTCTGCAGGATTTGTGTCAGCTGGTGAACGCTGACGCCCCCTACTGGTTGGTGGGAATGACCGAGATGACCCGGACGTTCGGCCTCGAGCTGCTGGAATCGGTTTTAAACGACTTTCCTGAAGTTTTCCTGCAGGTAATCCCCACACATCCCGACGAAAACGAACATTCCTGAAAGACGGATGGCAAATAAACAAGAGGAAATGACTCGTTCCCAGCTTCCGATGGCCCTCTAACCTTTCGCCCTGTCCCTGTGTAGCATCAGGAGTTCAGTTTCCTGCCCAACATCAAGTTCCGTCAGGGCAGCAGTAGCAGCGCGTCGTCTCCGGCGCCCGTGGAGAAACCCTACTTCCCCATCTGCATGAGACTGCTGCGGGTCGTCTCGGTTCTCATCAAACACTTCTACAGCCTCCTGGTGAGATGCACACTCACGCTCCAGTGCCTCATAGAAATTACCTGAAGTCCGCTCATAATGCTAGTGAAGGTTTCTTGCACCAAAAATGTCATTGTTTTACTCATAATGACCATTTTCCACTTCCTCTTTGATATTTGCAAATAAACAGATAGCTGTTTTAAGGCAAGACAGATTTTTTTTTAATGCACTGGTCATGCATTTGGCTTTTTAAAATGTCTTGCTTCAGACTAGTGGAAAGAAAACCTTTAAAATTGTATTGCGCCTTGCGTCTGTAGATTTCAATTACAGTACATATCATAGGTCGTTTTCCCAAAATGAGTTTGTTTCTCCACTCCAGCAGCATTTACATACAGTTTTATTCCTATATATACTCT
The DNA here is from genome assembly GCF_001515605.1 of Sinocyclocheilus anshuiensis. Classification (NCBI taxonomy): domain Eukaryota; kingdom Metazoa; phylum Chordata; class Actinopteri; order Cypriniformes; family Cyprinidae; genus Sinocyclocheilus; species Sinocyclocheilus anshuiensis. The sequence continues at coordinate 508,139 of NW_015554065.1, forward strand.
ATATATACTTTTATAGAGGGGTATATAATATATATTATATATATAATATAATATAAGTATGTAATATATACTTTAATAGAGGGGTTTGTTCATATATCATTCACCTGATTTTATTTATTACAGTATTTTCTGATGGATTATGGATTGATAAAAAGAGAAACTCAATGATTTTATCTTCAGATTTATGTTCTGGAAATACATGCAAATTAGTGCATATTTAATGCATCATTTCCATATTTAAATATGACATTTCAGAAAACCTAATGGAAAAAAAAAAAATGTTTGCAATTCCTAATGCAATCAATCAACTGGGGAAGTAAGGTGATATCTATTAGATAATTTTTTTACCCTATTCACCTGGGGTGTTTTGCCTAAAAGTTGCTTTTTAAATATGTAAATGACCTTTGTTATGATGCATAATGTTCATCAGGATGGGTTGCTGAATATTAAAAAGGTGTTGATATGTAAATGTAGGCAGCCATATCTTATTGAGCTCAGAAAAGTGAATATTTTTCAAAAGACCAAGAAAATTCTGTTTGCTCTTTTAATATCTATAGTTTAATGCATCTTATTGCATTAATGTTGATATATTGGTGTGTTGGATTTGTTTGTGGTGCACTTCTGTGCTGGAAAACATTTTCAGATATCCAGCACTGCAGATGCTGATTTCTGCATCCACAGCTCTCTCTCTCTGTGTGTGTTTGTGTGTGTGTG
>NW_015554065.1:509119-511515 GCF_001515605.1 Sinocyclocheilus anshuiensis
TGTGTGTGTGTGTTGTAGGTGACGGAGTGTGAGATCTTCCTGTCTCTGCTGGTGAAGTTTCTGGATGGAGAGAAGCCGCAGTGGCTGAGAGCCGTGGCGGTGGAGTCTGTGCACAGACTGTGTGTTCAGCCGCATTTACTGCAGTGAGCGCTTGTACACTTGCACACGTGTGTTTTTCTGACATGCTATTATTTTTATGCTGATCTAATGATATTTTCTGTCTCCTAACCCTGAACCCATGCAATGTTATTGTTAGCTTAAACTAAACCTAAAAAAATAATTTTTGTTAATTGAAGTAAAGCTGAAGTGAAATACAATACAAATATTAGATGAAAAAAAAATGTAAAAAACGGAAATAAAATAAGTTTAAGTTGACGTACTAAAATCACTAAAAGTAAACTTTTTTTACTTTAACTTCTATTGTTTTTTACTTCTATTTTTTTGAATGCAGATCTATTCATTTTTTCTGTCTCCTAACTCTAAACCCAAACAGTTTTATTGTTAGCTAATTAAAATTATTATCTATTAAGCATATTTTTTGTTAATGAAATAAAATATAAATATTAGCTGAAAAACCTAAATGTAAAAATCTTAAAAATTAGAAATGTTGCATGAAATAAAAATATTTGTTGAAGTACTAGTAAAATTACTAAAACTTATCTAGTGAAAATGGCATTCATAACATCTAAAAACACTATCCATTCGTATGAATTTGTTTTATTGGCTTAATAACATAAAAAACATGTTGTATGTTATTAAGTCATGTAATATATAAACAGTAATATACAATCATTTATACAAATTAATCTAACACAATCAAATCTAATATAATATAAAAACTGCCATATAGAATACAATTTACAAATAAAGTAAAATATAATAAACAGTTACAAACTTTATTTAAAAATTTGTTACATTTAAATTTTGCTTTTAAAAATTATTTTGTCACAACACAGAAGCATTTAAACTAGTGAAGGGTGACTAAAATGTCATTTATAATCTCTAAAAACACTCTTTCCTGTTTTTAAAAACTGCATGTTGTGTTCACTTGTGTTATCTTTGACTAATATTTAAATTTGTTTGATGATCTGAAACATTAAAGTGTGACAAACATGCAAAAAAATAAGAAATCAGGAAGGGGTCCAACACTTTTTCACACCACTGTATATAAAGTTTAACATAAACTCTTGTTTTGACAGATCTTTTGATACAAATTATATATTTCATTAGCTTAATAATATAAAAGGCAAGTTTTTATAATCTATAATCTGAATCTATTAGTTTGCCTGCAGTCATGAGATATTTTTCTTCTTCCGGAGTTCATAAAGATCTTGTGACCGTGTGTGTGCAGGTCTTTCTGTCAGTCGTACGACATGAAGCAGCACTCCACCAAAGTCTTCAGAGACATCGTCAACGCTCTGGGCTCCTTCATCCAGTCGCTCTTCATCCTCCCCAGCGCAGGAAACGCCTCGTCCACCAGCACACCTGCAGGTCACACACACATGCGCACACACATACACATACACACACACACACACACATGCGCACACACAGTCTGGTCAGCTATCCTTGTAGGGACTCTCCATAGGCGTAATGGTTTTTATACTGTACAAACTGTATTTTCTATCGCCCTACACCTAAACCTAAACCTAGCCCTCACAGAAAACTTTCTACATTTTTACAATCTCAAAAAAAAAACTCATTCTGTATGATTTATAAGCTTCTGTACCCATGGGGTACAATTTAGGTCCCCACCGTGACACAAGTCCCCATGAGTTGGTGTGTATTCAGGTTTAAGTCCCTACCAGTGTAGAAAAACCTGTACACATGCACACACATACATGCACACACACGCATGCATGCACGCACACACACATACATGCGCACACACACACACACACGCACACACACGCACGCACACACACGCACGCACACACACGCACACATTTGCACACATGCGCACAAACACACACATGCGCACACACACACACACACACACAGGCACTCGCATGCACACATGCACACAGACATATATGCACACTCACACATACACACACACATGCGCACACACACATGCGCACACACACATGCGCACACACACGCACGCACACACACACGCACACATTTGCACACGCACACATGCGCACAAACACACACATGCGCGCACACACACACACACACACACAGGCACTCGCATGCACACAGACATATATGCACACTCACACATACACACACACGCACACACACATGCGCACACACACATGCGCACGCGCACACACACACACTCACATGCACACATTCTCACACGCACACATATGCACACACATACATGCACATGCACACACACACACACACACACACACACACACACACACACACTCCCATGCGCACACACA
>NW_015554065.1:511601-516601 GCF_001515605.1 Sinocyclocheilus anshuiensis
CACACACACACACACACACTCACATGCACACATGTGTACACACACACACTTCATGTTTTTGACACTTGGTATGACTGATTGTCTCATGTACAAGTCAAACTGTGTCTCTGTCAGGTGGGTCTGTGTCGGGTTCTCAGGCGTCCGGTCAGGGAGGTCCGGGTGCGGCAGGAGCAGGGGCAGGTCTGACTACACAAGCCGCGTTTGAGTACCGGGGCACCTGGATCCCCCTCATGAACGTCAGCGTCCAGGGCAGCGCCAAAGCCACCTAGTGAGTGACCACACGCTTTCAGTAGTCACTAGTCTGTACTCGGGATGTGGGATACATTATTTTGAAAAAGTCTAGTCGACAAACTATTTGTTTACATCATTTTTTTGCACAATTATGTTTCGCTTTATATTTTTGCAAAGGCTATGTTCAAATTACTGTCATGTTAATGTTAATATTAATACATTATTTTGAAAAACCCTAATCGGCCTACTATTCTTTTACTTTTTTTGCACATTTGTTTTGCTTTTTATTTTTAAAAATGTTCAGCTGTTCAACTCATGTTAATGTTGCATTTTTTAAATTAATAGACATACTAGTTATTTACATTTTTTTTTTTGCACGATTATGTTTTGCTTTATATTTATATGTGTTGCATTATATTTTTCCAAAGGCTATATTCAAATTACTCTCATGATAAAGTTGCATTTTAAAATTAATGCATTAGTTTAAAAAAGTCTAGCTGACACAATAGTCATTTACATTATTATTATTAAATTTATTTGCACATATGTTTTGCTTTATATTTTTTAAAATGTTCCAAATTAATGTCATGTTAATGTTGCATTTTAAAAATGAATGCTTTTCGAAAAAGTCTAGTCAACATACGATTCGTTTACATTATTTTCTGCACATTTATGTTTTTTTCATGATATTTTTGCAAAGGCTATATTTAGATTTTTGTCTTGTTAATTGCTACATTTAAAAAAATGTATACATTCGTTTGAAAAAGTCAACATACTAGACGTTCACATTATTATTATTTTCTGCACATTTATGTTTTGCTTTTTGTTTTTACAAAGGCTATATTAATGTTACTGCCATGTTAATGTTGCATTTTAAAAATGAATGCATGATTTTGAAAATGTCTTTTTTTTTTTTTTTTGCACATTTATGTTTTGCTTTATATTTTTGTGTCATTTTGCCGCCTGTCATGTGTACAGGCACTTTTGATTCAGTTGATTTTAATAAATTCAGCAGCAATAATGTCTATATGTGACCCTGGAGCACAAAAGCAGTGTTAAGTCGCTGGGGTATATTTGTAGCAATAGCCAAAAATACATTGTATGGGTCAAAATTATCCATTTTTCTTTTATGCCAAAAATCATTAGGATATTAAGTAAAGATCATGTCCAATGAAGATATTTAGTCAATTTTCTACTGTAAATATATCAAAACTTAATTTTTGATTAGTAATATGCATTGCTAAGAACTTAATTTGGACAACTTTAAAGATGATTTTCTCAATATTTTGATTTTTTTGCACCCTCAGATTCCAGATTTTCAAATAGTTGTATATCATCCAAATATTATCCTATCATAGCAAACCATAAATCAATGGAAAGCTTATTTATTCATAATGCACAAATCTCAATTTCAAAAAATTGAGCCTTATGACTGGTTTTGTGGTCCAGGGTCACATATTGGCTAACATTGATTAAGCAAACACTTAAGTTTAATGTACAATGATCATAATGCAAGGCAAGCACATCGCATGTACGTGATCTGTTTTTCAGCAGCATTCAGTGTGGGATTTGACTGCTTGATTCATAGATTAAATAGACTATTGGATCGCTTATACAGACTGTATTTTGACTGTTGGTCTAACGTGTGTTTCTTCTCAGTCTGGAGATGCTGGATAAGGTGGAGCCGCCCTCCATCCCTGAAGGTTACGCCAATAATATGTAATATATAGTACGTGTTACGCTTTGCAATAAGGTTCCATTTGTTAGCATTAGTTAACATGAACTAACAATGAAAATACTTATTTAATATCAGTTAATATTTATTTTAACATTTCATAATGAATTATTAAAATCCAAATGTATGTGTAATGATTAATTATTGGACCTGAGCTAACATTGAACAGTTGTATTAATTATTTTTTATTAATAATTGATACTTTTATTAACGTTTAAAAATGTATTGATCATTGTTAGTTAGTGTTAGTTAATGCATTAATTAACGTAAACTAATCGACCTTTTTGTAAAGTGTTGCCCGTTTAACAAATGCAATGCAAGTGAAAAAAATACATTCTGTGGTAATATAACATATAATTCATAATGTTAACAGAAAATACAATACATTTTACAAAAAAATCTAATCATATATATAAACAAAGAATTTTATACATTTTACAAATAAATCTAGTCTAATATAACATAATATAATATATAAACAGAAAATACAATACATTTTACAAGAAATTCTAGTCTAATATATAAATGGAAAATATAATACATTTTACAAATATAATATAACATAATATAGAAATGGAAAATACAATAAATTTTACAAAACAAACCTAATCTAATATATAAACAGAAAATAATAAATTTTACAAATAAATCTAATCTAATAATATATAAACAGTAACATATAATTCTAATGATATGACAATATAATAAAATCTATAATATAATGTAATACAATAACTCTTACAAATATAATATATAAACAATAATATACAGTGGATTTTACAAATTAATCTAATATAATATAATAAAATATATAATATAATCAGTTCAGCGCCCTGCTGGATCTGGTGAGGGGAATCACCTCCATGATCGAGAGAGGACTCAACAAACAGGAACAGGAAGCCACCATGAGGGAGGAGGCGGAGCCTGTTAGTCCCCCACAGAGTGACAGCCTCCCTCAGGATCCCAGTGAGTTCATGCCGACATCACATTGGTTTGTTTGTGTGCGCTCGAAGACAACGCTCTGACATTATCATCACTCCAGACGTCTTTGAATCTCTCAGCCTGAAGTATTTTTAATGCTCTATGCTGACCTCTGGCTGTGACACAGGAACACAACAATATACTGCCAAACCAGTGTGTTGTAACTTTATATAACGTGGTGTTATATATTAGGGCTGCACGATTAATCGCATGCGATATTTAACGCGGATAAATCGCGATTAGGCAGAAGCTGCGATTGTCAATATAATAAAATCTATAATATAATGTAATACAATAACTCTTACAAATATAATATATAAACAATAATATACAGTGGATTTTACAAATTAATCTAATATAATATAATAAAATATATAATATAATCAGTAACAATATATTTTACAATTATGAAATATAATATATAAACAGTAACATACAATAATTTTTACAAATTAAATCTAATCTAAAACACTTTATTTTAGTGTGCTGTTGTTACATGTTACATGTACTTACTATAGTAAGAGTTAACTATGTATAATTACAAGCAACTAACATTATAACAAGAAGTACATCAACAACAGCACATTTAATTAAAGTGTGACCAAATATAGTATAATATAAAGATAAAATGATGCATCTGAATGATGCTTCAGTGTGCAAGTCATATAGTGGTTGGTATGTTTTTTACTTGAGCTTTGATAATAATTCTGATAATTAAGCTCAAAGAATCCCATCTGGATTGATTTATAGGGAAATTACAAATTAAACAGTTATATAACGGTTCAGTCAGTAAATGTGATAAAAAAGCATGTTTAAAGAATATGTGACCCTGGAGCACAAAACCAGTCATAAGGGTCAATTTTTTGAAGCTGAGATTAATGCATCATCTGAAAGCTGAATAAATAGCTTTCCATTGATGTATGGTTTGTTAGGATAGGACAATATTTGAAAATCTGGAATCTGAGGGTGCAAAAAAATCTAAATATTGAGAAAATCATCTTTAAAGTTGTTCAAATGAAGTTCTTAGCAATGCATATTACTAATCAAAAATTAAGTTTTGATATATTTACGGTAGGAAATTTACTAAATATCTTCATGGAACATGATCTTTACTTAATATCCTAATGATTTTTGGCATAAAAGAAAAATGAATAATCGTGACCCATACAATGTATTGTTGGCTATTGCTACAAATATACCCCAGCGACTTAAGACTGCTTTTGTGCTGCAGGGTCACATATATGCTGAATAGCAGGACACAGTCAGACACCAAATTAAGTGTGTTATACAGCACACAGCCCTAACCTGCTGAGTATGAATCCGCATCAGTGACGTGTGTTTGTGGTGTAGCAGTGTTTTGTTCCTGTGTTGATGCCGTATGTGTGTTTGCAGTGGCTAATGAGGTTTGGGAGGAGATGGTGAACGCCTGCTGGTGCGGTCTGTTAGCGGCTCTTTCACTGCTGCTGGACGCTAGGTATGAAACTCTTGTCTTTTTATATAACTATGTACTTAATCTTAATATATCACTATATGCTATTTCACATCCTAAGTGTCATTGTAATAGCTAAAGCTTTGTACTTGTGCTACAGTTCCTCTAGTTAGCATGTATTAGTCCTAGAGACTGAGTGCACTGATGATTTTTGACGTGTTTGTGTCAGTACTGATGAGACGGCTACAGAAAGCATCCTGAAAGCCGAGCTGTCCGTGGCGTCTCTGTGCGGTCGTCTGAGTTTGGTGACACCGCGTGACGCTTTTATTACGGCTATCTGTAAAGCATCTCTCCCTCCTCACTACGCCCTCACCGTCCTGAGCAACGCCGCCAACCTGTCCAATAAAGGTACGAGAGCAGTGCATGCTGACCTTCACACGAAATAAAGCAATAAGCCCCAAGAAGCCGTGGTTTACAGTGAATTTATAACAGCTAAGGGGCGTTGTTAGCCAACAAAGTAGTTGCCGAGCAACACACAGACGTAAACAAAGGTGTATGTTTGTAGAGTAATTTAAAACAGCTTCGAACGTGGCTCAGCCAATCAGAATCACGGACCGGAACTCT
>NW_015554065.1:517817-521179 GCF_001515605.1 Sinocyclocheilus anshuiensis
ATATCTCACAGAGCCCTCCTCCTCAGCCACCTGGAGTGCCTGGGACTCAGGGTCAATTTTGCCAAAAGCTCATTGCTTCCCAGCCAACGAATGTCGTTCCTGGGAACAATCTTCGACTCAGCTCAAATGAAAGCTGAAGTCACGCCCGAACGAGCTCTGGCCATACGGAGGCTGGCGACCTCCTTCAAGATCGGTACCGCTCGCCCGCTCAGCAGCGCATATACCGGGCAAATTGAACCGGGGAGCAGACATGTTATCAAGGAGCAATGTCCCCTCAGGAGAGTGGACGCTCCATCCGCAAACGGTTCAGAAAATCTGGGAGATCTTCGGCGAGGCCAAGGTAGACCTCTTCGCCTCAGAAGACAACTCTCACTGCCAAATTTATTCTCAAAGACCAAGGACGCGTTGGCCCACGATTGGCCCAACCTCCTTCTTTATGCATTCCCCCCGATCGCTCTGATCCCACAGGTAATCAATCAGGTGAGTGAGGGAACAAGAACACAGGGTTCTCCTGGTAGCCCCCCTGTGGATGAACCAGCTGTGGCTATCAGAACTGACTCAGCTACTGATAACGGCCCCTTGGCCTGTTCCACTGAGACGGGATCTCCTCTCTCAAGCGAACGGGACATTATGGCATCCTCGGCCCGACCTATGGGCCCTGCACCTCTGGCCGCTCAACGGGAGCCTTCGTGCCTCCCAGAGCGAGTCTTAAACACAATTTCGGAGGCTAGAGCTCCGTCTACGAGACGCCTCTATGCCTTAAAGTGGTCTTTTTTCTCCACCTGGTGTTTAAACCGCGGCAAAGACCCTCTCACTTCCGAATTAGCAGAGGTGCTGTCTTTTCTACAAGAGCTGCTGGATAAGGGTCGCTCCCCATCCACGCTCAAAATCTATGTGGTGGCTATAGCGGCCTCTCACGTCCCTGTTGAGGGCCAATCAGTGGGCAGAAATAGCGCGGTCATCCACTTCCTGAAGGGTGCAAGGAGGCTGAATCCGCCTCGTCCCCCTACCGTCCCTGCTTATGGAAGTTATACCTTTAGTCGTTCCACTACATTAGCACGGCGTGATTGGACTGTTCCCATATGCGTCTTAAGCAAGACGCAGTACGAGTAAAGTATCTAAAGGAAACGTACTCGGTTATTAACGTAACCTCGGTTCCCTGAGATACGGGAACGAGTACTGCGTTGCTGGCCGTGCTATGTAGCTGCACGACTCAGTCGTCGCTTCAGTCGAAGTAAACCTGAGAATCCTGTGGCGAGCGCCCGCTTATATAGCCAGATGCCCCGCCCATTCTGGCGGGCTTCGTCGCCATAGGCTCGTGCAGCTCAGCTGCCGCGCCATTGGTTAGTTTTTTAAAGCCCTGCACGAACCAATGGCCGTGCAGTTTCACTGCGTGAATGAAATAGGCTTCAGTTCAGGAGAAAAAAGGCTTTTTCCCATATGCGTCTTAAGCAAGACGCAGTACTCGTTCCCGTATCTCAGGGAACCGAGGTTACGTTAGTAACCGAGTATGTTTTTCCAGGTTGATTACAAGGCCTTTCTCTCTCTATCTCTGTGTCCGTCAGCTCACAGCGAAGAACATTCAGTGCATGCGGACGCTGCTGAATTTGGCTCATTGTCATGGTGCTTATCTGGGAACCTCATGGCAGCTGGTTTTAGCCACACTACAGGTACAGGAACATGCTTTAATCGCCAGAGCATGCATGCGTCTGTATCTGTATCTTGTTCTGGACCAGGTTTTACCAGTGATTGACCAATCACAATCCAGAAAACTTGTACGATAAAATATATGTTTATTCATTGTATGGGGATGTGATTTTATTCCGTATTTATATTTTTCAACGTACGACCCACGTGAATTGTGAAATGCAAACTGCAAGACATTGAGTTTTCAAATACATTTATGCAATTCATGCATAAATAGGGAGGTTTTCCTTCATTTTTTTGTCCTTTTGCTGATGACATACCTGATTGAAATTGACAATCTAATACAGTCTAATCTAATATAACAATATAATATCATATATGTAATATAATCAGTAACACACAACACATTTTATAAATAAATATAATGTGTAAAAAGTGAAATACAATACACTTTATAAATAAATATATTTAAATATAATATAAAAACAGTAACATACAATACATTTTACTTATTGATATATAATATATAAAATATACAATACATTTTACAAATGAATCAAATATAATGCAATCTAATATAACTAGAATTTAATCAGTGACATAATACATTTTACAAATATAATATTTAAACAGTAATATGCAATACACTTTACAAATAAATATAATATATAAATATCAATACAAATAAATATAATCAAATATAATCGAAAATATACTAAACATTTTACAAATAAATACAATGTAATATATGTGTGAGAGTGTGTGAGTGTGAGTGTGTGTGTGAGAGTGTGAGTGTGTGTGTGTCTCTGTGTATGTGTGTGTGTGTGTGTGTGTGTGTGTGTAATAAAATACATTTTTGCAAATAAATATACAATATATTTTATTAACTGATATAATATGTAAACAGTAACATACAAAAATAAATAACAAATTAATATAACATAATATAAGGTCTATGGTTTAACATTTGAAAGACATAAATAAATATTAGTATTGTCATTTTACTGCTGGTCTTTAAAAGTATTATTATCACCATTATTAATTGTGTTATTCATTACTACCTTTTTATTTTACAGCACAATGTTATGAGGTTATTATATAATAATAATAATAAGATATATATATATATATATATATATATATATATAAGAGGGTTAAGTTTGTGTGTGTGTGTGTGTAATAAAAGAAAACAAGTAGATAGAATAGAAATAGAATAGAGAGTGTAAGAGGGTTAAGTTTGTGTGTGTGTGTGTGTAATAAAAGAAAACAAGTAGATAGAATAGAAATAGAATAGAGAGTGTAAGAGGGTTAAGTTTGTGTGTGTGTGTGTGTAATAAAAGAAAACAAGTAGATAGAATAGAAATAGAATAGAGTGTGTGTGTTATGTGTGTGTGTGTGTGTGTGTGTGTGTGTAATAAAATACATTTTTGCAAATAAATATACAATATATTTTATTAACTGATATAATATGTAAACAGTAACATACAAAAATAAATAACAAATTAATATAACATAATATAAGGTCTATGGTTTAACATTTGAAAGACATAAATAAATATTAGTATTGTCATTTTACTGCTGGTCTTTAAAAGTATTATTATCACCATTATTAATTGTGTTATTCATTACTACCTTTTTATTTTACAGCACAATGTTATGAGGTTATTATATAATAATAATAATAAGATATATATATATATATATATATATATATA
>NW_015554065.1:521414-521744 GCF_001515605.1 Sinocyclocheilus anshuiensis
ATATAAAATAGAAATCTTTTCTAACAATATACACTACCGTTCAAAAGTTTGGGGTCAGTACATTTTATTCAGCAAGGATGTGTTAAATTGATAAGAAGCGATAGCAAAGATTTATATTGTTAGAGAAGATTTTGATATATTTTGAATAAATGCTGTTTTTTTTAAGTTTTTATTCATCAAAATCGAATCGAATCCTAAAAAAGTATCTCGGTTTCCAAAAAAATATTTGTGCAGCACAACTGTTGATAATTCTAATAATAAATCAGCATATTATACTGATTTCTGAAGATCATGTGACACTGAAGACTGGAGTAATGATGCTGAAAATTA
>NW_015554065.1:521784-524366 GCF_001515605.1 Sinocyclocheilus anshuiensis
AAGCCACTGTTCAGATATAATCCCTCCTCTCATGAGGACATGAGAATATTAAGCAGGGGGAGAGTGTAACCCTGGGTAAACTTGGGTTAATTAAGCCTTTACATTATTTCTAGTGTGATTAATCCCTGTGTATTTTGATTGTAAACATTAATTTCATGATTGCATATTTGTATATATGAAACATTCATGATTGCATATTTGTATATATGAAACATTCATGATTGCATATTTGTATATATGAAACATTCATGATTGCATATTTGTATATATGAAACATTCATGATTGCATATTTGTATATATGAAACATTCATGATTGCATATTTGTATATATGAAACATTCATGATTGCATATTTGTATATATGAAACATTCATGACTGTATTTTTATTTTTTCCTGATTGTATTTGGCATTCACTCATTTTTCTCTCTTTTTCTCTGTAAGCATCTGGTGTGGATTCTGGGTCTGAAACCAGCTGTTGGTGGAGTTCTGAAGCCCGGGAGAGCTGTGGAGGGTCCGAGCACGGTAAAAACTCATATCAGCCCTTGTTTAAAGCCTAGTGAGCTGCCTACCTAGAAAGCATTTTGAGCATCACAGGCGCTTTCTGAGACTGCAGCGTTTGTGTGCGCCATAGGCAAGCTGCTAGACAACAGGGTTTATTTGAGGGGCCTAATCAAGGACTGTATTAAGTCAGCAGCATTTTTAAGCATCATAGATGTTTTCCAAGTCACCAGCATTCTTGTCTAGTAGGAAACACTTTTTACCTGAAGATATTGCTCACTAATGCTCAAAAAAAATGTTTTAGGTGACTTGAAACAAGTCTGTTATGGCCAAAAATGTTGTCTAAATATATGCAACTTTCTAGGACTCCTCATAAATGTTTGCATTTGTGCATTTAGGAGACGCTTTTATCCAAAGTGACTTACAAAAGAGGATCAAAAGCAATATGTGACCCTGGAGCACAAAAGCAGTCTTAAGTCGCTGGGGTATATTTGTAGCAATAGCCAACAATACATTGTATGGGTCAAAATTATAGATTTTTCTTTTATGCTAAAAATCATTAGGATATTAAGTAAAGATCATGTTCCATGAAGATATTTAGTAAATTTCCTACTGTAAATATATCAAAACTTAATTTTTGATTAGTAATATGCATTGCTAAGAACTTAATTTGAACAACTTTAAAGATGATTTTCTCAATATTTAGATTTTTTTGCACCCTCAGATTCCAGATTTTCAAATAGTTGCATCTCAACCAAATATTGTCCGATCCTAACAAACCATACATCAATGGAAAGCTATTTATCCAGCTTTCAGATGATATATAAATCTCAATTAAAAAAAAAATTACCCTTATGACTGGTTTTGTGGTCCAGTGTCACATATTCATAATATACAATACTCTGTTTATTAGACCTCTAGATTAGGAAGCAAGCTAGAGAAGAGGATACTAAATGTTAATGACATTATAATGGTGATTATTTATTTTCTGTCGCAGGTTTTGACCACAGCGGTGATGACCGATCTACCCGTCATATCAAATATCCTTTCCAGACTCTTTGAAAGCTCACAGTAAGAATCCGCCAACATCAGAATAGAAATAATTCAGTTTATTTTATTTACTTAGTATCAAATCCATGAGTGTCATTGTTTAGGTAGATTATAACAGTGAACAACAAGTGTTCCTGTAGCTCAGTTGTAGGATTACTCTGTGTGTGTGTGTGTGTGTGTGTGTGTGTGTGTGTGTTTGTAGATACCTGGATGACGTGTCTCTGCATCACCTGATAAACGCTCTGTGCTCTTTATCCATGGAGGCCATGGAGATGGCTTACGGAAACAACAAGGTGCGTTCAGATGCTACGGCTAATCACAGATTCGTTTAATCCAAACATCATCATCCAGCTGTCATCTTTCTATCGCTCTTGTCTCTGCGGTTAGGAGCCGTCTCTATTCGCAGTGGCCAAACTGTTAGAGACCGGACTGGTTAATATGGACCGGATCGAGATTCTCTGGAGGCCGCTGACGGCTCATTTACTGGAGGTGAGACCTGAGGCCAAATCCACACCAACAATGCAGTTTCTGCTTTTTTTGTTTTTGTTTGTTTGTTTGTTTGTTTATTCATTTTTATGGACTGTTTAGTCTTCTTTGTCCGTTGGTTTTCTTCTTATTTATTAGTTTATTTATTTATTTAAATTTGAAGTTGAAGTTGCCTTTGTCCATTTTTGTTTTTAATTAATTAATTTATTTATTAGTTTGTTTTTATAATTTATTTAGTTAAATGTATTTTATTAATTAATCATTTTTATTTATTTATATACTGTTTAGTCTTGAAGTTGTCTTTGTCCATTTGTGTTTTTAATAATTAATTAATTAATTAATTAGTTTATATAATTTATTTATTTAAATGTATTTTATTAATTTTTTTTTTTTTTTACAATTTATATACAGTTTAGTCTTGAAGTTGTTTGTCCATTTGTGTTTTTAATAATTAATTAATTTGTTTATATCATTTATTTATTTAATTGTATTTTATTAATTAAATTTTTTTTTACAATTTATATACAGTTTAGTCTTGAAGTTGTTT
>NW_015554065.1:524886-536481 GCF_001515605.1 Sinocyclocheilus anshuiensis
GCACGAGGGTGAGTGATTAATGACAGAATTTTCATTTTTGGGTGAACTAACCCTTTAATATGATTGTACACAAGGTGCATTTGTACATGATGACCAATATTAAAATGGGATTTAAAAACTACATGTAACTTTTTAAATCAAGTAATTACAATTCTTCCGTTTATAACAACTAGGGGTGGGTGATATACTGGTAGTCACAATTAACTGTTAGAAATTAATCAACCGTAGAGCTTGACTGTCGTCTCTATCATGGTTACACAGTCATGTGACATTGCTGTGCTACGTGGTCATGAAAACGTATCGTTTGCACACGTTTTTAAGCATTGCGGTTTAAAAACAAGTGATTTTAAGCCGTTAAAGCGCAATCAGCAGCGAAAGAGAACTAATTTCGCTATATGCGCTGAGCGCTGTTTGATAGACTGTTTCTGAGTGCTGTCAGAGAGATTTGCAGCTTTATAGGCCTTGAACGGTTAAATACACACACACTTGTATGTGTCAAAATGCCCGTCTTTGCAAATATCCTCATAAACACAGTAATTTAGCTCTTAAGTGAACGCGAACAGCTAAGAAAGAAAACACATGTGTAACAGTATATTGATCCGGGCAGCTCTTAAAGTGACAGCAGTCTAATACTCCTGCTGTCTGTCATTCACGTTAATCAAACATCAAGAGAGAGAAAATCTCTCACTGCTCTTGACTAAATCAATTTTGTAACGTTAAGAAGAAATATATATTTACACAGTGAAGAATATGCAGTGTTTTATACATTTGATTACTTCATACAATGTATGTAGCATTTCTTATTTATTTGTTCTGCTGTAGTTTTTTTGCCCTATTGTTTGTAATTAGTTTGTTATTCTTATTTAAAGGGGTCCTATTATGCTCTTTTACAAAGTCTTGATTTTGTTTTGGGGGTGTACTAGAACATGCTCTCAGTTAAATACACACACTTGTATGTGTCAAAATGCCCGTTTTTGCAAGTATCCGCGTAAACACAGTAACTTAGATCTTAAGTGACAGCAAACAGCCAAGAAAGAAAACACGTGTAACAGTATATTGAATCCGGGCAGGTCTTAAAGTGACAGCAGTCTAATCTTCCTGCTGTCTGTCATTCATGTTAATCAAACAACAAAAGAGAAAATCTCTCACTGCTCTTGACTAAATCACTTTTGTAACTTTAATAAGAAAAAATATAGATTTAATTTACACAGTGTTTTTATAAATTTGATTACTTTATACAATGTTTTGTCCTATTGCTTGTAAATAGTTTCTTATTCTTTTTTATTCACTGACTGTTTCCTTGTCTTCAGTGAACTCAAGTTGTTGTTTTTTTATTTAAAAAAATAAATTATCGCTTCTGTGTACTGTAATACTGCTTCAGGGTCTTGAAATACCATTAATATTGCTAAAACAAATATTACTAATGTCAGTACAACTAATCACAGTTGTAATGAGACGAGCCCTATTCTGAAATTTTAATATTTGGCGGCCCGCTCTGATCTTTCTGGTCCTTGTCTGCTGTACTCAAACTTCTTCTGTAGTTGTATAAATGCTAAAGCACGATTCATGTCCTCATGTTGTCTTTTTCCGTCTTTTTTCCTTCTCTGTCTCTTTCAACGTGTCTGTTTTGTAGAAGGTAAGTGCTGAACTTCCTTTTTCGCTTCAGAAGTCCTTCTGACTATTCTTTTTGAATCGCTCTGTCATCCACCATCCTTTATGAAATTGTCTCTTTTCAAGTTTTCACACTGTGTTCAGGAATGAATCAGCCTCCTGTTGTTGTGTTAATCAGATGTTTTTGTTTTCAAGCTGATCTCGTCTGTCACACTTACGTTTCTTTCACTTGACTCGCATCAGGGCTTTAACACAAGTGTCGTGCTGCTTTGACCAGCAGATCACATAACAGCTATTTTATATGATAATTATTCTCTGAATGTTATTTTATATCTTCAGCTGTGTGTTGCACAACTTAAGAAAGACAGCAGTAATTGGAGTCAGTTTAAATAGTTGGGTTAGGCTGTTAGTTGACTATTTGCACCAGTTTAATGCGTTGGGGAATGTCAATGCGAATAATGTGAAAGGACTTGACAGTGATTCAAGCTCAAAGCCACATTATTTTGAGATTATTAAATCATCTGCTTTACCACAAAAACTTCACTTTTACATCCATTAAACACACCAATCTACACAATTAAAATCCAGTAAGCATTGTCTCCTCTTGTGATCTAAAAAAAAATCTAGTATAGTTTATGAATATTTTGTAGTAGCCTAATTATGTTGTGTGTAATTGATGATTTAATTTGCATAATCATTTATTCTTATGACCAATATATATGTGACGCTGGAGCACAAAAGCAGTCTTAAGTCGCTGGGGTATATTTGTAGCAATAGCCAAAAATACATTGTATGGGTCAAAATTATTGATTTTTCTTTTATGCCAAAAATCATTAGGATATTAAGTAAAGATCATGTTCCATGAAGATATTTTGTAAATTTCCTACTGTAAATATATCAAAACTTAATTTTTGATTAGTAATATGCATTGCTAAGAACTTAACTTGGACAACTTTAAAGGCGTTTTTTTTCCTCAATATTTAGATTTTTTTTGCACCCTCAGATTCCAGATTTTCAAATAGTTGTATCTCAGCCAAATCTTGTCCTATCATAACAAACCATACATCAATTTATTATAATTTATATATATTTATTCAGCTTTGAGATGGTGTATAAATCTCAATTTCGAAAAATTGACCCTTATGACTGGTTTTGTGGTCCAGGGTCACATATTGCTTTTTTTCCTTGTGTTAATGTCGTTTTTTTTTGTCCATCAGTGTTTGATTTCATTAATGGGTGAATCTCACAAAGTCTGTCAAAAATGTGTCCGGGTCATATTTCACTACAAAGTCAAGAATAATTAATAATCAGGATATTATATATTGAGTAAAAAGCCTATTGTGCCATTATCTTGTCAGGTCTGTCAGCATCCTAACGCTAGAATGAGGGAGTGGGGCGCAGAGGCCATCACCTCGCTGATCAAAGCTGGACTCTCCTTTAAACACGAGCCACCGCTGTCCCAGAACCAGGTAGAAATTCAATCAGATGATCTGAAATCGGTGCTCGTGCAGAGTTTGAGTTTGGTTATTGATTGGACAGCACCTTCAACCAATCCCCTGTCCTCCTTAGAGGCTGCAGCTGCTGCTTCTGAACCCTCTGAAGGAGCTCTCCAACGTCCTTCACACCGATATCCGACAGAAACAGCTGGAGTGTGTCCTACAGATCCTGCAGAACCAGGGAGACAGTCTCGGACCGGGATGGCCTCTGGTGCTGGGGGTCATTGGAGCGATCCGCAATGACCAGGGGTGAGACACACTGCCTGACCTTGCAGAAAGATCATTTTAGACAAGCAAGAATTTCCTTATTGGTCCAGGTTGGGTTATGCAAGTTAGTGTTGGTTTGTTGCTTGGTCAACCTGCATGGTCCTTCTTTTGAGGCTGGTTGACCAGCGAAGTCTTCATGATTTATCTAGTTAGCAGCTAGCATCTAACAATCACATTTGAAGTGTTGATCTTGGGAGTGTCTCATTTGTACTCAACACACCTTACGTTCTGCAGTGAATCCCTCATACGAACAGCCTTCCAGTGCCTGCAGTTGGTGGTGACCGACTTCCTACCCACAATGCCTTGCATGTGCCTCCAAATTGTGGTGGATGTAGCTGGCAGCTTTGGGCTCCAGAACCAGGAGCTGAACATCAGCCTGACGTCTATCGGCTTGCTGGTGGGGAGTACTACTAGTGTTGCTTGTCAGCGTTACCTTGAAGGTTTTGAGTGTTCCTTTGGGATAGATGAGTTGACTTAGTGAATGACCAAGAGTCTTCCTTTTTCCCTGCAGTGGAACATCTCAGACTACTTCTTCCAAAGGGGAGAAGCTATTACAGAGGAGCTGGAGAGGGAGGAAGCGGTTCTCTTGAAACAGGCCCAAGATAAAGGTGAACCTCTGAACCGACCCTTCCACCCTGCGCCACCCTTTGACTGCCTGTGGTTGTGCCTGTATGCCAAGCTGGGTGAGTTGTGCGTGGACCCACGGCCGGCTGTGAGGAAAAGCGCCGGCCAGACAATGTTCTCTACCATTGCTGCTCACGGAACGCTGCTGCAACCACCGACCTGGAACATTGTGGTTTGGAAGGTACTGCATCAGACTTGACCGGGGACCAAATTATACCCAGTTCTAGCTAAAATTGCTTTGTTGGTTGAGACTTGACCGGGGACCGAATTAAATCAAGTTCTAGTTAAAATGGCTTTGTTGGATCAGACTTTCCCGGGAACCAAATTAAATCCAGTTCTAGTTCAAATTGTTTTGCTGGATCAGACTTGACCGGGGACCGAATTAAATCCAGTTCTAGTTAAAATTGTTTTGCTGGATCAGACTTGACCTGGGACCAAATTAAACCCAGTTCCAGTTAAAATTGCTTTGTTGGTTCAGACTTGACCGGGGACCAAATTAAACCCAGTTCTAGTTAAAATTGCTTTATTGTTGCTAATAACCAAACCTCTTTGCTCCGCAGGTTCTCTTTCATCTGCTGGACTGTGTAAGGAAGTCCTCCACCACGGCCGACAAGGAAAAGATCGAATCCGGAGGTGGAAACATCCTCATCCACCACTCACGTGACACAGCAGAGAAACAGTGGGCAGAAACATGGGTTCTGACGCTTGCGGGCGTAGCTCGGATCTTCAACACCAGGAGATACCTGCTTCAGCAGCTGGGTAGGCATTGAGAAATGTGGTTCTCAAAGACTTATCTCAGAATTTGGTTCTGAAAGTCATATTCTTGCTTGCAGGTGACTTTTTCAAGGCTTGGGAAGTTCTGTTGGACCACATCCAGTCCGCTGCGCTCAGCAAGAACAATGAGGTTTCCCTCGCCGCCCTCAAGAGCTTCCAGGAGATCCTCCAGCTAGTCACGCCCATGAAAGACACGGATAAACTCGACGTTCTCGCAGCTATGGACGTTCCTCCTGTCCTTATGGAGTCTCTTCAAGGTTCTGGGCCAGGAAGACCCCTAGTCCGGTCTGATTCCCTTGCCGAGCGACTAGTCCAGCGCTACGGCGCGCAATCTTCACTTCCACCACCTGGAGAGGAGCTGGACGACTCGGCCCTCTGGTGGTCAGCGTGGAACACTTGGTACCGGATAGGAACCGAGTGCACGCGACCCCCTAGTGGTGGAAAAGATAAACTAGTGTTCGTACCCAGTCAGCCTTTCCTGACGGCGCTAATACAGATTTTCCCAGCGTTGTACCAGCACATCGCAGGAGGGTTCAGCATGGAGGATCTCAAGAAGCTGGGGGTGATTCTGCATGGAGCCGTGTCTGTCCCCATAAGCTCAGACTCCTCGCCCTTCATCTTGCCCTCCTACATGGAAGCGGTGCTCACCAGCCTGCAGGAAGCGGTCCTGACCGCCCTTGATGTCCTGCAGAAGGTAGAACACCTTCGGATTTTGGTTAATGAAGTGTTATGTTTCTAAGTGGACCGTCAAGGGTTTTGTTTTTGGTTGCAGTATTTGAGGTTGTTTTCACACTTTGATGCTTGAGTAGACAAGTTATCCATTCAGTCCCATTCTTAGTATTTCCACCAACCAACCAATCAAACAAACCAAACTCTGATGTAGGGCTGGGCGATTTTTCCGATTTTATTGATTAATTCGAATGTAATGTTTTGCCACGATTTTATTTTTTTATAAATGGAGGAATCACGATTTTGAAAAGAAATATTACCAAACATTAGAATTAGACACTTTGGCAATATGCCAATGATAACAGTAAAGAGAAAACAATGATCAAACCGCATGTCGGTGCCTGTGATTAAGTGATTAGAACGCCGTTTCATGCAAGAGACGCGAGTCAACAGTCAAACGCGTCTGTTTACATAGAAAAAACAATGGAAAAGCAGCGCAATCGAATAAAAACCTGTAAAGAACTACTACTGTATGTCTGAAATTTCATGTTTGCATCATGGTGACAGGCTGAAAGCTGCTGTTCATTGTTTTTACAGAACAATAGTCTACTGGTGTTATAGCCTACCTTCAGTCATTTTGAATTTGAATTACCTTGACTTTTGAGAATTTTTTTTTAAAGCATTTTCCTTGAATTATTTCTGAACATATAATATGTATAAGACAAGTTTATACAAGATGTAGTTGTATTTCGTGCATCTTAAAGATATTTAACAAGTGATTTGTTTAACATTTACATCTTGTGTGGTGCACTTGGAATAGAATTTTCTTTAACTAGATGTTTCATAAAGAAAAAGTTACTTGAATCATGTTGTGGCTACATTTTCAAGTTGACTAATTAAAAATCGAGAATCGGTCAAATTCTGAAAAAAAAAAAAACGAGATTAAATTTTTTTGCCATATCGCCCAGCCCTACTCTGATGACAAGTAGACTTCTTAGTAGACGTCTACACCAAAACAACCCTGAAAATCATGGATTTTTCTTTCTTTTTGGATGTTTGAATGAGATTGTATGTCATTGTTATAGGCAATTTGTGTGGGTTTGGAGAATCTCCAGGTGATGTATCCCGCCATCTTTGAGCAGCTCCTGCTGTTTGTGGAGTTCTCCTGTAAACCTCCTCAGTATGGGAAGATGGAGACCAAACATGTGGCCAATGCCAAATACAACCAGGTGAGTCTCTGTCCTGTTTCCACTTCACATGGTCTTCACTTTTTTAAGATAATGGGTTTGTCTTGATCATTGTATGTGTACTCACCATACATACACTCATCATCATCATCATCATACAACATTCATTTCTGTGTCTGTTTTCGGATGTGATGATGTAGTAGATGATCTTTGTTTCAGATCAGGAGTGCTTTGATGGTTTTGAATGCACACGTTTAAAGAAGTCTATGCTCTTTTGCTGTGTTTACAGTGATGTCTTTATGGCATTGTCTTTTTTCCTTTTCAGTTTTTATGTGGTTCTAGGATTACAACATTTCTCTTTGTTTTCATATATATTTGGGAATTTGGGTAGTTTCAGTTGCTTTTTAAAATTTTTTTAGTTTGTTTTAGAAAATATGACTTTCTTTGCATGGTGCTGGTTTCCTTTAGTGGCATTTTGTGCCTCTTTTAGAATTGTTTGAATACTTTGGACCATGTTTCTTTTAAAATTCAATAATTTTAGGGTTTCAAACATTTAACGTTTTAATCACACATTTTTTTTAACTAGT
This sequence comes from Sinocyclocheilus anshuiensis, assembly GCF_001515605.1. Taxonomy (NCBI): domain Eukaryota; kingdom Metazoa; phylum Chordata; class Actinopteri; order Cypriniformes; family Cyprinidae; genus Sinocyclocheilus; species Sinocyclocheilus anshuiensis. The sequence goes on from NW_015554065.1 coordinate 532,102, forward strand.
TGTTGGGTCAGTTTACCAGTTAAAACTATAAACCAGTAGAAATGTGTGAAATATTTAAATGTTAACCCATCCTTTGGCTTAGGTGCAACGATTATTTAAACATGACTTTCAAACCAAACGCTTGTTCGTCTTTGTTGTCGTCATTATAAGTAGTTTCATTAGTGTGTTGTGTGGTTGTGATCAGCAGTGTAGTAAACATTTGTCTGTTCTTCTCTTGTTCTGTTTTTGTACTTCATACGGATCCGCTTTAGATCCAACTGTTTGCACCGGTGAGTTCTTCCTCCCTCCCGCTTTCTTCCTCTATATCTCTGTCTTTCGTTTGCTTTCTGCCTCCTTCTTCCCTTCGGCTAATTTCAGCTCCATTTAACTGCTCTTTAAGACAAACTTTGCTCTTTCATACTGTTATAACATTTGTTTTTCTCCATTTATTTCCATCAGCCACATTTGTTCATTAATTCTAACAAAACTTCGACAAATTAATAGTGTTATTTTATGGAGTTTCTTAGAACCGTGTGGTGAAAAGTTTTGAAATTTGACACATTCATAGGGGAGAGTCTCAACTTCTTTAATGCCAATTTTAATGCCAATTTTCTAGCGCCACCAACAGTTATTGAATTGTATGGTCAAGAAATAAAGACTGTTTCTGAATAGCATACTACCATACTACTCTTACTATGGTTTTAGTATGTGGAATTTATACTGTGCATAGTATGCCAATTTATACATAAAATACTTCAGTGACCTGCTACATTTATCAAAATGTACAGTATAAAATACATGAAATGCAGTATCCCACAATGCAGTGTGCTTGACTTATCCTTCCATTTCCAGTGTAATGTGTAAAAAGTAGTGTTCCGTATGAAATTTGCTTATGCATCATTACAACTTATTGAGTTTGGTGACAGCTGTTCAGAATGCATAAATCATCCAAAAAATGTAATGAAACAATAATTTAGTGTACAATATATTTTTTTTAAATATCACAAATGTTTGCCTGTAACATGGTGAAGATCAGGGGCGTAGCGTGTGGGTATGCAGGGTATGCATGTGCATATTCGTGGCCACAATAAATATATATATATTTTTTGTCTGCATGTCATGTGCAGGGCTGGGTAATTTCTTGTGTGCATTTGTTATATTGCTGCCGTAGAACTGCGTACATTTTTTTTTTTAACTACGTGCAAATGCTGCATTGCCACGGCCAAATAAAATAATAATTAATAATAAAAAAATTTTTTTTAAAACACCTGTGTGAGGTTGGAAGCTAGCTAGTTGAAAAGTCTGTATCACATCTAGCTTCAGCAACACCTGCCGTTTTAATTATTTCTTTCATTTTAATTCTCTTTTATTAAAAGACTATCGAAAGTAATCATTCTTTCCATTGAGAATGCACGAAGCCTTAAATTAAACACCAAGGACATTGTGGATGAATTTCCTGAAAAAAAAGGCCCAACGAATTAAATTTAATTTAATTAATTACAACTAAAATGTGAGGAGAGTTTTTCTTTCTTTCTGTCTTTCTTTCTTTCTTTTTGTGTTTCGGGCCACTGTGCCAAGAGTGTTTGCATTAAGTAATTTAGTAAATATGGCAGCGTTTTAGTGCCATAATATTTTTAGAATAAAGTCAGAATTACGAGATTAAAATTATGTTATATTGCGTGCATGAATAACATTAATTAATGCAAAATTCCATATATGTAAATGTTATGTTACGACTGTTATGTCTATTCACAAACTGTTTTATTGACGATTTTCGAAACACCGATTGATCGATTGCATGAGACACATTCGTCTTCTGATTTTTGTTTAAACAAAATTTTTGATATTCATTCATGTTTATTTCATGCTGGAGCTAGAAAAGACGATTGATCCACATGCCGCTTGAACTGAGGCGAATACAGCGATCTCACGCCACATTAAAGAGCGGAAAAACACGTTTATTGTTTGTATTTCGTGATAAAATTGACCGCATTTAAAGGCTACGATTTGTGCTATATTAAAATTATGTTAATTGAGACTTGAATAGATGAATAGACTTGAAAACGTTAAATATTATTTCCAAGCATACCGTCAATAAAACAGCTTGTGAATAGTCCTGTAATGTTATTTACATCAGAAAAGACAACAATAAGGAGCTTTGGAGCCCACATTAACCTATAACGTTTGGGGGCCCGTATAAAAGTGTTGAAGTGGAAATCTGTTTTTCCAGTCATCTGCTGCATTTAAGCCCAGTTCTGTAGCTCGTTTTAGTTAGTAGGGATAAAAATTAGATTTTGGTTTGAACTGAGAACCTATCTGGTGACTAGTGTTTGTGTGTTAATTATTCACAGTCCTTCTATGATGCTATATTATTTTACATGTATTTGTCTTTGAGGCTGAGGTTAATAATACATTGTTTTTTTTTTATATTCACTGTCTTTATTTTGCTCTTCTTTCCTGTTTGTGTCCAGGCGGAGTGGGTGGCCTTAAACTACGTGCCGTTTGCGGAGCGATCTTTGGAGGTGTTGGTCGATCTGTATCATAAAACAGCCTGTCACAAAGCCGTCATCAACGAAAAAGTCCTACAGAACATCATCAAGGTACAAAGCAAAAACCATAATTTAGATTAATGTTTATAAAACTGACTGACCTCAACAAATATAATAATATGTAATAATAATAATAATTGGTATGTTGTGAACAGAGCTGGGTAGAAACTGATTACATGTAATCTGGATTATGTAATCCGATTCCAAAAATTAAGTACTTTTAATTAATTATATTACGTTTTAAAATGCTCATAGTCAGATTACAATTACTTTTTTATGGATTGCATTCACACAAAGGCCGTTAATTATTAATAATTTATTGATTCACCCAAGTACTTATTTATTTATTTATCATTTATTTTCTAAATGAACCTACCACTTATACACGTAAGACTAATAACAATGCAAGTTACTAAACACTGATGCATAGCTGTGAAATACTATGTCTTCATATCCAGTGACGTTCACTATTTATTAATACTGGAAAAAAATATTTCAAACCTGGAAGACTTTGGTCTTGTTTTCATGTTTAGTTTTTTAATGTAATGTAGAGATTCCCACGGTTTTGTCGTTTTTATGATTAAATTAATTACTAGCTTTTCATGAAATTTTCACGAACCCCAGTTTGGGAGACCAGTGTGTATTGTTTAATGCATTTCTTGATATTGATAACAGTGAAAGAAATACATTTTCATTATTTCGCTCTTTTTTTTTTTTTTTATCAACATGGACCAGTAATCACATTCAAGTCTATGTGATAAATGAGTTAGTAATCTAAAAGTAGTCAGATTACATTACCTAATATGTGTAATCCAGATTATGTAACTAACTACAATTTCCGTCTTGTAATCAGACTACAATTTGTAAGTAATCTGGTTGTGAATTAGTAGTTTCGTGAGACATGATGCATTTCCGGGCATCTTAGTCTCCATAGGTCACCTGCTTTCGGTCGAAGCAGCTGGCTTATCTGTGCAGGAGCTCGTGCGCACCGAGCAGAATCAATCCTCTCCGTTTCTCTGTATTTAGACTCTGAAGATTCCTCTGGGTCTGAAGTACGCCTGTCCTGCAGAGAGCACCTGGAAACTAGCCGTCTCTTCTCTGCTCAAAGTGCTTTCCATTGGACTCCCTGTTGCTCGGCAACAAGCATCCTCAGGCAAATTTGACACAATGTGGCCAGAGCTGGCGAACGCCTTTGAGGACTTCCTGTTTACCAAAAGGTGTGCAACCCATCGTGATATATTAAAACAGTGACTTAAGGGTCATTCGTACTCATTTTCCTCTCATATCCCACAGCACACCTCCAGATAATCGGTCCATACAAGAGTTCCAGAGGAATGAAGCTATAGATGTCGAGGTAATTTCATCTGACAGTAGATCCACATCGCCTAATTATTTTTTAATAAACTGTATTTGAGCTAGATAGATATATTATTATTACGACTACTATTTATTAGTGGTAGGTCAGTATATCTGTGAGACTGATATTTGGACACTTTATGATGAGACATTTTGATAATAATACATTAAATATTCAAAAAATTATGTTTGTATGTGTTATGAATTTGTTATGTGTTAAAAATTATGTGTGTATGTGTATATATACACATAAAACTATCTAAAATATAAATACATATTAGAAAATGAAAACATATTTTGACTATTGTATGCATTATATATTAAATATATTAAAATATATTTATATAATAATAAAGTACTGCTGTTTATTAGTTACTATTAACAGTACATATGTTATATATATATATATATATATATATATATATATATATCTTTACTATATACTTTATATATATATATATATATATATATATATATATATCTTTTTTACTCACCC
>NW_015554065.1:537765-538711 GCF_001515605.1 Sinocyclocheilus anshuiensis
ATATATTTGTTACATATATTATTAATAATATATTATGTATGTTATATATTTAAAATATTATATTTATATTAAATATATAAAATATATTTTAAATATATATATATTGTTTTTTTTCCTCTAGGTGGTGCAATTGATCAGCACAGAGATCTTACCATTTGCCAATTTCATACCCAAAGAGTTCGTAGGCCGTATCATGAGCATGCTTAATAAAGGATCGATTCACTCCCAGTCATCATCGTTCACAGGTACGGAGTGAAAACAGAGGGGAAAAACAACCATCTTCATCTGATGCATGTGAAAACTGTTCTTAAAGCAATAGTTGAAGATTTTGTCATGTACTCACTCGAAAGATGTTCATGCTGCTCTTTTCCATACAAAGACTAACGCTGTCAAGTTTATAAAAGCATCATTATAAAACGGAGAGTTCCGGTGCTTGATTCTGATTGGCTGAGCCGCGTTCGAAGCTGTTGTAAATGACTCTACAAAGTGCGATATATTCCAATACTTCTGAAGCCATATGAGGAACAGGATGAAATTAAGGTCGTTAAATTGAAAATACCACTAGCGTATGAAGACACTAACTGTGCCTTCTCGTCCCATACAGAGGCTGAAATGGACATCCGTATGCGGGAGGAGTTCTCTAAGGTGTGTTTCGAGACGCTCCTGCAGTTCTCCTTCAGTAATAAGGTGTCGACGCCGCAGGAGGGCTACATCTCCCGTATGGCGCTGTCAGTGCTGCTGCAGAGAGCTCAGGATGTGCTCCGACGATACGTGAATGACGAGAGACTCAGTGGACGCTGCCCACTGCCCAGGTCTGCGTATATCAACAGACTCATGTTTTTCAGCTTCCGAAAAAACAAAGACATAAAATAAATTATTTTTGCATTAAATATATATATATATTTTTTTTTTTTTTTTTAAGTAAAAACAAAAAAAATTGACAGTT
>NW_015554065.1:538772-552281 GCF_001515605.1 Sinocyclocheilus anshuiensis
TATATACGTTCTAATTTAAAAATGTTAATTTTTGCATTACAATAATGATTGTGATTTTTTTTTGTGATAACTTGGAGGAAATGTGGTTATATGTCATGTAAATAATTAATATAAATATAATACATTATAATAAAATTTATATTTTAATCAAAATTTTATTTCTAACAATAGGCTTCAATTTATTAAGCAAATAAAATTTCTTATATTTTAGGGATGAAAAATGAGCTGGACATATTCACTAAATTCACTGTATTTTCGGTCTGTTTTTAAGTGGAATTTACTGCACAGGACTTGATTCTAAGCGTTTCTCACTATTTATTTTTTATCTTCAAGGCAACAAGTGACTGAGATCATCTTTGTGTTAAAAGCCATCAGCACTCTCATGGATTCCTTGAAAAAGACTCAACCAGAGAACGGTGAGATGGGTTTGTCCTTCAACATTATTTGAAAGCAACCATGACAGACTTCTGCATTTACATGAAATATAAATGTCAAGACAGGTATTGTTGGAACTGTGAAATATTCTATTGCCTACCTAGACAGAATTTTTGACAGGTTCCACGTTTTGCATCCTTGTTTATTTCTCTCCTCTTCCTCTTCCTGTCCGGGGGTCAGTGGATGGGAACGTGTGGGTTCAGGTGATCGCGCTCTACCCGACGCTAGTGGAGTGCATCACCTGCTCGTCTCCTGAAGTAAGCTCCGCCCTCAAAGACGCCCTGGGGCCCTTTAAAGACTTCATGCAACCGCCTGTCTCCAAAGTGCAGAACGGCGAATCGTGACTGAACGTTTTTATTCCACCGCAAACATGAATGTGACTGTTTCATACGCCGCGCGTGAAGACGATTCACCCCCATCGTCATGGTAACTGTTGATTGACAGCTCCAATCGCATCATTCGAAGCTTCTTCTAATACGAGCTGACGGTAGACTCTGATTGGCCGACGACTTTAACGATGTATTAACTGCTACGTTCAATTTGCAGTGTTTGTTGTTTTTATGGGTTTTTGCCCCCCCCCCCCCGGAGTTAATGTACAGTGTTTGGTGATTAGTGTTAAAGATTTAATTAAGAATGACCTATTGGGATTGAAAATCATTTAATAAGAGAGAACTACAAATCATAATAAATACATGAAGGGTGGTCTTTTTTTGTGTGAAATTTTCTCAACAGCAATGGGTTTTATGCAAGATCGTACTGTAACATTCCATGTCATCGTTAGTCACATTCAGAAGGGTGTGTACAATAATAAATGGTACAGTTCTATGAACATCAAACGTATTCATGAATCATATTTCACTTCCAGTAGAGCAGGTCAGTAGTTCATGTACATTCAATTATGACTTTTTAACATTTCACTCTTTTGAATGAAAATGAAGCATTAAATAAGTGTTTTAACATACAGTCAGGCAGTAATTATCACAGGATAACTGCAACCTGACAAGATAATCATCATATTAATTGATAGACTACTTATATGTATGTATGCACACACACACACACTCTGCTGGTCAAAAGTTTGGGATGAGTAAGGTTTTTTATGTGTTTTAAAGAAGTCTCTTCTGCTCATCAAGGCTGCATTTTTTTGAAATTAGCATATTAGAATGATTTCTGAAGATCATGTGACACTGAAGACTGGAGTAATGATGCTGAAAATACAGCTTTGATCACAACAATAAATTACATTTTACAATATATTAAAATTGAAAACCATTATTTTATATAGTAATAATATTTTACAATATTACTGTTTTTTCTGTATTTCTGATCAATTAAATGCAGCTTTGTTGAGCAGAAGAAACTTCTCCAAAAGACATTACAAATCTTACCGCTCCCAAACTTTTGACCAGCAGTATGTATTATAGAAATGCATGATCCGTTATCCAAATAATTCACTTGGATTGGTTTTACAGCAGAATGCAGTTGCGTTCCCATTCTTTTAATTTCTACTGCTAAACCAGTGTTTTTATGTTTTTGGGATGCAGCCATTTCGCCTGGAACGCTGTATTGGCCAATCAGCATCCAGGACGAGAACTATCCGTTTTATGTAGTATTTGTATTGAATTGTGTTTTTATTATCAACATTAAGCTCGTATAAAACACCTAATTTGCTATCTAAGAATGCGAAGCCTCTCGTGGATTCTGTTCTTATTGTAGGTCTCTACGGTAAGTGAGTGGCGATCAAATCAACTCATTCAAAAAAGCTCAGTACGGCGCCATTGGCTGAATACCGCGGGAGGCGTGGCCTCACTCGGGGGTGTGTGTGTCGTGGGCGGTGTCCCTCTGGCACCCCATTGGCTGCGCTCCCAGCCAATGGCGGAGCAGCTGAAGGGAGTGTAGCCCGCTCACGAGTACTACGACCATTCAGCTCGGACTCTTCGTTCAGCGCAGATTCTTGGAATTGGGTTCCCACGGATGCGGATTCGCTGCGTTCCCACGGGCTCCGAAAGCGATTCCGCCGTGCACTGGCTGAGGTAGTAGTTTGTGCTGTTGGTTGGGATGTGACATTGCCCGTTATGGAGATGACTGCGCAAGCTACTCCCTTGCCAGTGCTGGTTACACTCGTCCCAAGCTGGAATTCGCTCTGAGGAATTAGCTCCCTCAATCTTCTGAGGAAATATGATGCTTTTATGTCATATTTATGTGTGGTATAGTTCTAGTTGTGCATGTTAAAATTGTTCTGAGAGTTGTAGAGCTGTGTAAATGTGTGTTCAATGGTAAGTCTCGTTTAAATTCAATAAATTTGTACACGTTGCTGTGTTAAGCGTCTGATTTGTGCTTTTATTCATGTGTTTTAATGATCTGTTCTTTCTTGCCGCTATACCGGACGCTGAATTGTAAATGCATGGGGATTGGCCATATGCCCCAGTTTTCTTCAGTAAAGTACTGTTGATGATTTTTGTCGAGCACAGCAGAAAAGCAGATATTACCCTCGGGAACACAACGGGTAGGGTTATTCATTTGAATAGACGCTTGGTTTTGCCCTTGGGATGGCTAACACATGTAGGTCATACTCTACTGTTGCTATGAAGAGAGCTGTGACGTGGCTTTCTCTGCCCACTACGGTAGAGTCATCGATCGTGACGTCACGTGGTGAGAAACGACGCCACCTGGGCTGGTTTGGACTCGACCAGCGCACGTGCGTGGAAAATTAATATTTCATGTACATAGGTTACATGATTACATTTAATCGTAGAAAAAGTGCAGCTAATGTGGGATATGGAATGACGTGGTCTGATGTCATAAAAGGGTTTAGCCTCATTTAACCCTGAAGACCTCCATTAAACCAGGCTGTCTATCACTTAGAAATATGAATATGTGGGGGTGTTGAACATGCATTTTCTTGATCTGAATCCATTCCATTTTCATCTCAGAAGGGACGTGCACATATCTTATAAAAATAACGTTAATGAGAAGATAAACAGACCAGTCTTAATGTTGGTATATTTCATTTTAACATCGTGTTTACTGTGCTGGTGTCGGCTGTATGTTGCAGGCGGTGGTCAGTTAACTGGGTTTTATAGCGGAAGTACATGATAACGTGCTGACGTTATTCACGCAGTACGTACGTGGGCTGGAAGCATAACTCCGAGACTCGTTCAGAGTATTTGTCTTCCGACCAGGTTCACGACCCAGAGATGAAACGCAGGATCTCAAGTGCGGTTTATAGATGTTCATGTTTGAACCCAGGTTCAACTCAGCTGCATAAGATTCAATCGGTAGCCTACATGGTCTATCAAACTCTATCACAGCTGTCGGCTGGTCCTGGCGGTTAATCCATCCATTTGTCAAATATTTGAACTTCAGCACACTCCAACAACATGAGACTAAAAGACTGAGTGCACTTACTTCTGCTCCCAGCACGGTTTCATTCACAGAGGATGTTATGAAGTGTAATATCTTATATATAATATAGTATATTCAATCCAACAATTACAATAATTCACTTACCTAACCTCGTTCCAAACCTGTATGAGTTTCTTTCTTCAACTAGACGTTTCTCGGTTCCAACAAATAAAATATGACAACCTAATCAAAATGGACGCCTTGTGTATTTGATGTGAATGCTGAAACTGATGCTAGTCCATTCGCGGTCTTAAACTTACATTTAAGTTTCGCTACAAACAATAAAAAAAATAAGCAGTTTCAATGTTTTATACGATTCAGCGATCAACAAAGTCTGCCTCTATCCTTCACGGCAGTTGTTTCATTCGCGCCAAATATTTGAATTTTCAGACGCGCGAATGAGATTTGAAGGGACACGCGGGAAGATTTTCAACGAATACACTGCAAAAAAAAAAATTTTCTTCCTTAGTATTTTTATCTTGGTTTCTAGTATAAATATCTAAGAATTCTTGAATCAAGATGCATTTACTGGACAAGTAAAACAACTTAAGATATTACGTCTTGTTTTCCGGAAAAAACAAAAAAAAAATTGTTAGTTTTTGCTTAAAACAAGCCAAAAATATCTGCCAATGGGGCGAGAAAAATAATCTTGTTTAGCCTTTAATTGAAGATTATTTTTCTTACCCCATTGGCAGATATTTTTGCTTGTTTTAAGCAAAAACTAACAAGACATTATGTATTGTTTTGTGAAAAAAATTATCAAAATTTTAAGTTGTTTTACTTGTCCAGTAAACGCATCTTGATTCAAGAATTCTTAGTATTTTTGTCGTTTTCTAGTATAAATATCTAAGGAAGAAAATATTTTTTTGCAGTGTAACTTACTAAATAATGACAAAATGTTCAATTTGGTGTGAATTATGTCTTTATTATTTTAACAACTGTCTGGTATTTTTGTTTTTTACATAGAGAGTACATCATTTGGGAAAACATATGTAATTATTACTGTTATTTGAGAAAGATTCTATCTTCAATGAGTTTTTATTAAAATCTGTGGGCCAGCATTAATGGAGCCACATAAACAGTTTATGAATCATGTTTGCAGTGCATGTGTGTGTGCACTTCCCAGAAAGCTCCTTTAGTAAGCATGTGATGCCCTTGCAGCGCCATCCACCCACATAAACGACTACGCTAAAGTGTGTTAGCGAGCAATCCACACACACACACACACACACACACACACACAATCTCTGGCCAAATTAGTCTTGTTTTGGTCACACTCCGGTTGTGCTGACCAGATGGCCACTCTCTTGGGGAGTGTGTGTGTGTGTGTATGAAAGCCTTTCCAAATGCTCACAGCGGGTTTGTGCTGTAGAAGAGGAAGGTGCCACTGTGAACATGATGTATCGTAGTAAGTCAGACCTCACCGAACCTCAGAAGCTCCGGAGAACAGATTGCAGGTAGGTGTTAACTCACGACGGTGTGTATCGAAATCAAAGGGAATGGTCAGCGTACACAAGACTTATTTGTCGGATACGAGATTTATTGTTCCTTAAAAATGCATCATCCCAAAAATCTTACCGTGATGAATGGAAGATCAGATCGGCATTATTTAGCTTAGTACCTATTGCAAATTTACAGAGCACAGGGGAAACAAATACATTATCATTTACAGTAACTTGCAGTCGTTTGAAAACAGGATGCACAAATAATAGCAAGAATTGCTTTGATTATTTTTCTCAGGGAATGCAAAAAAGAAAACCGCAAACTAAACATTTAGAGGATAAATTAATATCCTGAAAGGAAAAGCCAAACATGGTTGGTTCCGCCTAGCTGCCAGATGTGTGCGGATAAACAAACTGCGGATGCTGCGCATCTGTCCATGGAGAACTCCAAAGAACCGGACCCAACTTTAGTCATTGTGCAAAGTTATAACTTATATACTGATCCCACCAACCCACACGGAGGTAGGGAACGTTGACGTGGGTCTTCAAAGTCAGCATTTGTCGACTTCTAACTCTTAAAAGCAAGTGTTCGTATTGTAAATGAGTTCAAACGCACAGCGGGATCCATAAACTCCAGCAGGACGCTGTCTGAGCATCTGAATGTTGGGTCAGGGACGGATTCGGTCCGATTCGGTTGGCGCCCTGCATTCTGATTGGTCAGCTTGGCGGAGGCTGTTTTATGCCATGCATTAGGGGAATTATGAAGACCGAGATGTCATCTCCAGAGCCGAGCCGGTCTCCAGCGATTCTCCAGCCTCGGTCCCTCAAGACACCTCTGGCCTTCATCACCAGGTCTTGAGCTGCCATTGTGTACCTGAAAAACAACGGAGATGCTATTCAGCGGATACTTTTATAGAGAGTTCAAATAACAGATTCATCCCTCCAAGAGTAACCTGAGGTTAAAGGAAGAGTTCACCCAAACTTGAAGATCTGTAACAGGTTGTTCCAAACCCCTATGACTTTATGTTTTGCAAAACGTCAGAAGACGACAATGTTCAGCCAGTTTTGGATGAAGAAGAAGAATATCTTGAAGTGTCTTTTGTGTGTCTTGATCAGTTGTGATGGTTCTTGAACCTAAAACCTTTCATAAACCAAAAATCAAGGTTCTTTATTGGAACTGATGGTCCCATGATGCACTTTTAACAATCATGGAAAGGTTCTTCATAGAGATTAGATTATTCAAGTGTTCTTCGCACTAAGAAACAAATGGTTCTTTTAAGAACTGATCAACACTCTTAAAAATAAAGGTGCTTCACGTAAATTACATTTTACAATATATTAAAATAGAAAACCATTATTTTAAATAGTAATAATATTTTACAATATTACTGTTTTTTCTGTATTTCTGATCAATTAAATGCAGCTTTGTTGAGCAGAAGAAACTTCTCCAAAAGACATTACAAATCTTACCGCTCCCAAACTTTTGACCAGCAGTATGTATTATAGAAATGCATGATCCGTTATCCAAATAATTCACTTGGATTGGTTTTACAGCAGAATGCAGTTGCGTTCCCATTCTTTTAATTTCTACTGCTAAACCAGTGTTTTTATGTTTTTGGGATGCAGCCATTTCGCCTGGAACGCTGTATTGGCCAATCAGCATCCAGGACGAGAACTATCCGTTTTATGTAGTATTTGTATTGAATTGTGTTTTTATTATCAACATTAAGCTCGTATAAAACACCTAATTTGCTATCTAAGAATGCGAAGCCTCTCGTGGATTCTGTTCTTATTGTAGGTCTCTACGGTAAGTGAGTGGCGATCAAATCAACTCATTCAAAAAAGCTCAGTACGGCGCCATTGGCTGAATACCGCGGGAGGCGTGGCCTCACTCGGGGGTGTGTGTGTCGTGGGCGGTGTCCCTCTGGCACCCCATTGGCTGCGCTCCCAGCCAATGGCGGAGCAGCTGAAGGGAGTGTAGCCCGCTCACGAGTACTACGACCATTCAGCTCGGACTCTTCGTTCAGCGCAGATTCTTGGAATTGGGTTCCCACGGATGCGGATTCGCTGCGTTCCCACGGGCTCCGAAAGCGATTCCGCCGTGCACTGGCTGAGGTAGTAGTTTGTGCTGTTGGTTGGGATGTGACATTGCCCGTTATGGAGATGACTGCGCAAGCTACTCCCTTGCCAGTGCTGGTTACACTCGTCCCAAGCTGGAATTCGCTCTGAGGAATTCGCTCCCTCAATCTTCTGAGGAAATATGATGCTTTTATGTCATATTTATGTGTGGTATAGTTCTAGTTGTGCATGTTAAAATTGTTCTGAGAGTTGTAGAGCTGTGTAAATGTGTGTTCAATGGTAAGTCTCGTTTAAATTCAATAAATTTGTACACGTTGCTGTGTTAAGCGTCTGATTTGTGCTTTTATTCATGTGTTTTAATGATCTGTTCTTTCTTGCCGCTATACCGGACGCTGAATTGTAAATGCATGGGGATTGGCCATATGCCCCAGTTTTCTTCAGTAAAGTACTGTTGATGATTTTTGTCGAGCACAGCAGAAAAGCAGATATTACCCTCGGGAACACAACGGGTAGGGTTATTCATTTGAATAGACGCTTGGTTTTGCCCTTGGGATGGCTAACACATGTAGGTCATACTCTACTGTTGCTATGAAGAGAGCTGTGACGTGGCTTTCTCTGCCCACTACGGTAGAGTCATCGATCGTGACGTCACGTGGTGAGAAACGACGCCACCTGGGCTGGTTTGGACTCGACCAGCGCACGTGCGTGGAAAATTAATATTTCATGTACATAGGTTACATGATTACATTTAATCGTAGAAAAAGTGCAGCTAATGTGGGATATGGAATGACGTGGTCTGATGTCATAAAAGGGTTTAGCCTCATTTAACCCTGAAGACCTCCATTAAACCAGGCTGTCTATCACTTAGAAATATGAATATGTGGGGGTGTTGAACATGCATTTTCTTGATCTGAATCCATTCCAGTTTCATCTCAGAAGGGACGTGCACATATCTTATAAAAATAACGTTAATGAGAAGATAAACAGACCAGTCTTAATGTTGGTATATTTCATTTTAACATCGTGTTTACTGTGCTGGTGTCGGCTGTATGTTGCAGGCGGTGGTCAGTTAACTGGGTTTTATAGCGGAAGTACATGATAACGTGCTGACGTTATTCACGCAGTACGTACGTGGGCTGGAAGCATAACTCCGAGACTCGTTCAGAGTATTTGTCTTCCGACCAGGTTCACGACCCAGAGATGAAACGCAGGATCTCAAGTGCGGTTTATAGATGTTCATGTTTGAACCCAGGTTCAACTCAGCTGCATAAGATTCAATCGGTAGCCTACATGGTCTATCAAACTCTATCACAGCTGTCGGCTGGTCCTGGCGGTTAATCCATCCATTTGTCAAATATTTGAACTTCAGCACACTCCAACAACATGAGACTAAAAGACTGAGTGCACTTACTTCTGCTCCCAGCACGGTTTCATTCACAGAGGATGTTATGAAGTGTAATATCTTATATATAATATAGTATATTCAATCCAACAATTACAATAATTCACTTACCTAACCTCGTTCCAAACCTGTATGAGTTTCTTTCTTCAACTAGACGTTTCTCGGTTCCAACAAATAAAATATGACAACCTAATCAAAATGGACGCCTTGTGTATTTGATGTGAATGCTGAAACTGATGCTAGTCCATTCGCGGTCTTAAACTTACATTTAAGTTTCGCTACAAACAATAAAAAAAATAAGCAGTTTCAATGTTTTATACGATTCAGCGATCAACAAAGTCTGCCTCTATCCTTCACGGCAGTTGTTTCATTCGCGCCAAATATTTGAATTTTCAGACGCGCGAATGAGATTTGAAGGGACACGCGGGAAGATTTTCAACGAATACACTGCAAAAAAAAAAATTTTCTTCCTTAGTATTTTTATCTTGGTTTCTAGTATAAATATCTAAGAATTCTTGAATCAAGATGCATTTACTGGACAAGTAAAACAACTTAAGATATTACGTCTTGTTTTCCGGAAAAAACAAAAAAAAAATTGTTAGTTTTTGCTTAAAACAAGCCAAAAATATCTGCCAATGGGGCGAGAAAAATAATCTTGTTTAGCCTTTAATTGAAGATTATTTTTTTTACCCCATTGGTAGATATTTTTGCTTGTTTTAAGCAAAAACTAACAAGACATTATGTATTGTTTTGTGAAAAAAATTATCAAAATTTTAAGTTGTTTTACTTGTCCAGTAAATGCATCTTGATTCAAGAATTCTTAGTATTTTTGTCGTTTTCTAGTATAAATATCTAAGGAAGAAAATATTTTTTTGCAGTGTAACTTACTAAATAATGACAAAATGTTCAATTTGGTGTGAATTATGTCTTTATTATTTTAACAACTGTCTGGTATTTTTGTTTTTTACATAGAGAGTACATCATTTGGGAAAACATATGTAATTATTACTGTTATTTGAGAAAGATTCTATCTTCAATGAGTTTTTATTAAAATCTGTGGGCCAGCATTAATGGAGCCACATAAACAGTTTATGAATCATGTTTGCAGTGCATGTGTGTGTGCACTTCCCAGAAAGCTCCTTTAGTAAGCATGTGATGCCCTTGCAGCGCCATCCACCCACATAAACGACTACGCTAAAGTGTGTTAGCGAGCAATCCACACACACACACACACACACACACACACACAATCTCTGGCCAAATTAGTCTTGTTTTGGTCACACTCCGGTTGTGCTGACCAGATGGCCACTCTCTTGGGGAGTGTGTGTGTGTGTGTATGAAAGCCTTTCCAAATGCTCACAGCGGGTTTGTGCTGTAGAAGAGGAAGGTGCCACTGTGAACATGATGTATCGTAGTAAGTCAGACCTCACCGAACCTCAGAAGCTCCGGAGAACAGATTGCAGGTAGGTGTTAACTCACGACGGTGTGTATCGAAATCAAAGGGAATGGTCAGCGTACACAAGACTTATTTGTCGGATACGAGATTTATTGTTCCTTAAAAATGCATCATCCCAAAAATCTTACCGTGATGAATGGAAGATCAGATCGGCATTATTTAGCTTAGTACCTATTGCAAATTTACAGAGCACAGGGGAAACAAATACATTATCATTTACAGTAACTTGCAGTCGTTTGAAAACAGGATGCACAAATAATAGCAAGAATTGCTTTGATTATTTTTCTCAGGGAATGCAAAAAAGAAAACCGCAAACTAAACATTTAGAGGATAAATTAATATCCTGAAAGGAAAAGCCAAACATGGTTGGTTCCGCCTAGCTGCCAGATGTGTGCGGATAAACAAACTGCGGATGCTGCGCATCTGTCCATGGAGAACTCCAAAGAACCGGACCCAACTTTAGTCATTGTGCAAAGTTATAACTTATATACTGATCCCACCAACCCACACGGAGGTAGGGAACGTTGACGTGGGTCTTCAAAGTCAGCATTTGTCGACTTCTAACTCTTAAAAGCAAGTGTTCGTATTGTAAATGAGTTCAAACGCACAGCGGGATCCATAAACTCCAGCAGGACGCTGTCTGAGCATCTGAATGTTGGGTCAGGGACGGATTCGGTCCGATTCGGTTGGCGCCCTGCATTCTGATTGGTCAGCTTGGCGGAGGCTGTTTTATGCCATGCATTAGGGGAATTATGAAGACCGAGATGTCATCTCCAGAGCCGAGCCGGTCTCCAGCGATTCTCCAGCCTCGGTCCCTCAAGACACCTCTGGCCTTCATCACCAGGTCTTGAGCTGCCATTGTGTACCTGAAAAACAACGGAGATGCTATTCAGCGGATACTTTTATAGAGAGTTCAAATAACAGATTCATCCCTCCAAGAGTAACCTGAGGTTAAAGGAAGAGTTCACCCAAACTTGAAGATCTGTAACAGGTTGTTCCAAACCCCTATGACTTTATGTTTTGCAAAACGTCAGAAGACGACAATGTTCAGCCAGTTTTGGATGAAGAAGAAGAATATCTTGAAGTGTCTTTTGTGTGTCTTGATCAGTTGTGATGGTTCTTGAACCTAAAACCTTTCATAAACCAAAAATCAAGGTTCTTTATTGGAACTGATGGTCCCATGATGCACTTTTAACAATCATGGAAAGGTTCTTCATAGAGATTAGATTATTCAAGTGTTCTTCGCACTAAGAAACAAATGGTTCTTTTAAGAACTGATCAACACTCTTAAAAATAAAGGTGCTTCACGATGCCACAGAAGAACCTTTTTGTCTAAATGGTTCCATAAAGAACCTTTAACATCTGAAGAACCTTTCTGTTTCACAAAAGCTTCTTTGTGGAGAAAGAAGGTTCTTCAGATTATAAAAAGGTAAGAGAGAGATGGTTCTTTAAAGAACCTTTGACTGAATGGTTCTATGTGGAACCAAAAATGGTTCTTCTATGGCATCGCTTGAACCTTTTGAAGCACCTTTATTTTTAAGAGTGAATGGAAAATTCTTTGAGGAACCAAAAGTGGTTCTTCGCTTAGAAAACCACTTTAAGCAAAATCACATTCTCTTGTACGCTGCCCAAAATAACCCATCATGGTGTGCAGGGTTGCACGAGTAGATGGTTGATGCTCAACCAACACTGAGGAACCTGCCTGTGCTGGTCATCAGGGTCACAGTTTCCAAGGAAACCAGATACCGCCTCTGCCACTTCCTGATTGGACAGCACGTCCCAGAGTCCATCTGTAGCCAGGATCATGACGTCATCGGCGCCGTGCTCAAACTGAGAGAGGTTATAGATCTTCACCTGTAGAGATCACAACATGCTTCAGTCCTATTATAATGCACAGACATGGACGTGCACGTTGTTATATTTTAATGCGGCAATAATTAGTGCATCAAATGATTTTAAATGGTTGTGTAGCTTGTCAACTGTAAACACCCCACGAATTTTATAACTCTATTGTTTAGTGTGATTAGCATCATTAATTTAATTATTTTAGGGGTGTGCTGATATTAAAATTCAGTAAATTGATTAAATAAATTCTGAATAAATTCAGTGATGGACAGTTTTATAAATGAAAAATTGTATTACTTTTTTAATTTATTAAAAGTATATAATACATTAAAAAACATTAATCACAATGTTATAAAAAATGTCAGAAAAATGGATATTCATTTTAGGATTTATTTATATATTTATATATATATATATATATATCTCATCAGTCAGTGAAAGTCAGTGAAAATTACAATTAAAGTGAGATATTAGTATTTAAGAAATTTGAGATTTATAAACAAAATTTTAAGTGAGCATTAATGCATTATTTTCATCGCAAGAACGTGGTAAAAAAATCAATTGTAGTCAAATAAATAAACAAATTATTAAACATATTTAAAAGGACTAAAAAATAGACAGAACGATGAAATCTATATAAGATTTATTAGGTAGCATTAAATGACAGCTCAGGTAATTTAAATGTAAAAATAGGGTAAAAAAAAACCTATGCACAATTATATTTTGAATATAAATCAATGCCGATTCATTTAAAAACAATGCATAATATTTGGTGATAACGAATATGGTGCTTAAATATTTAATAAATAATTTAAGGAACATATATATGTCTTGTTGTATTGCTTCTGCCGCTGCTGTTTCGTGCCTTAAATCACTCGTGGCTTATTGCTTTAGTTATACATGCATCTGTCCTGACAGACTCAAACCTTCAGTGTCTATGGTGGCTGTTTTTCTTTAAAGCTACATTTCAGCCTTAAAACAGACCGGCCAAACACGCTCACAATCCCATAAGCCTGTTATTTCTTGTCTCTGGTGCATTATCTCGGGCAGACAGAGATCGTGTCTCAGTGAGCGTGACTGCGGAACGATCTCACTGATCCACATGAACACATTCACCAGATGATTAAGACTAGTTTTGATGCTTAAAGTGGAAATTAAAAAAATACAAAAATCTCTCGGATGTTTTCCCCAACAATTCTGTACTAATGCATGAGAATGAAAAAATAAAGTTATTTAAATAATTATTTAAATTATAATATTAATCATAATGTATCC
The DNA here is from genome assembly GCF_001515605.1 of Sinocyclocheilus anshuiensis. Classification (NCBI taxonomy): domain Eukaryota; kingdom Metazoa; phylum Chordata; class Actinopteri; order Cypriniformes; family Cyprinidae; genus Sinocyclocheilus; species Sinocyclocheilus anshuiensis. The sequence goes on from NW_015554065.1 coordinate 552,112, forward strand.
TAAATAATTGTTTCCATATACAAAAATAACAATAATAATATTTACACAATTGAATTAATTTATTCAACATTTAAATAATAATAATTTCTATTTAATTATAATACGTATTTAATTACATATACATAATAAAATAATTACATAATAGATAGATAGATTAAAATAAAAAATAA
>NW_015554065.1:552633-568082 GCF_001515605.1 Sinocyclocheilus anshuiensis
ACATATAAATGAGCATAATTGCATATTCAACATAGTAACATAGATGATATTTTACAATAATATATACAATTAAATTTTTGTATAAATTAACACATTTATTCAGTATTTAAATACATATTTTATTTAGTTGTCTTAGTTTTATTTTTTACAATTACCATAACTATACATATCTGGAATATATGTATTTTATAATAATTATATATTAGAAAGATAGACAGATACATAAATAATAATATAATAATAATACAGAAATAATTTATTAAATTGTTTATATATTAATAAATTTTATTCAAAATGTCAATGAAATGCATAATGCATAAATATTTATTTAATATTTTCATATTTTTTATTTAATTACTCTATACTTTTATCTAAAAGATATACCCTATAACACACACACACACACACAGACACATTATTAGATATAAAGATAGATAAACAGATAGAAATCATATCTGACGCAAGTGTCTGGTTGTCCTCGGTGACCCTTCCTCGACCTCTGACCCAGTATTTGCGTAACAGACAGAAATGAGGAGTGACTGAACCCAGCCAGACTCCAGCCGCATGCATAGCTGACATACTTATACTCGTTGCACAAGCACATAACGGGGGAAAAGTGCACAGAGGAGGAGGAATAAGAAAAACAGATCAAAGAGAAGCCAGAAAACAGAAAAAACTCGGCTGAGCTGCAGCTGGCGGGCTGAACCGTGGATGAACTTTACACAGCGTGTGAATTAAAGATGAAGAGAGCTGCAGAAGATTCCAGAGCGGAGCGACTCGTGTCACTGGAGGAATCTTTATTCTGACTTTATTCAAACCGTCTTAGAGGCAGCGAGACGGTAAACAAGCACTGGAGCAAAATCTGTGGCTTTTAGACTTGACTCTATTCAATTTAATGCTGTTGATGTGCAGGACATTATAGAAATAGATCTGCGCTTATATAACATTTATGACCCTGGAGCACAAAACCAGTCATAAGGGTCAATTTTTCGAAATTGAGATTTATATATCATCTGAAAGCTGAATAAACAAGTTTTCCATTGATGTATGGTTTGTTAGGATAGGACAATATTTGTCTGAGATACAACTATTTGAAAATCTGGAATCTGAGGGTGCAAAAATATCTAAATATTGAGAAAATCATCTTTAAAGTTGTCCAAATGAAGTTCTTAGCAATGCATATTACTAATCAAAAATTAAGTTTTGATATATTTACGGTAGGAAATTTACTAAATATCTTCATGGAACATGATCTTTACTTAATATCCTAATGATTTTTGGCATAAAAGAAAAATCTATCATTTTGACCCATACAATGTATTGTTGGCTATTGCTACAAATATACCCCAGCGACTTAACACTGCTTTTGTGCTCCAGGGTCACATTTATGGTTACTTCAATAAGCAGAACAGACCTGATTTCTGACCCAGAAACCCTTACAAAAGTACCGTGGTGGTACCATGGTAATACCACAGTAATTTGTTATACAGTAGACACTGATACAGAACGATCCCATAATTGTTTACCACTGTATTTTCTAAGTCTGACCATTCCTTTTCCAAACAAACAACAAAACATGATAACACCATGATACCATATGAAACACAGTAATACCACGGTAATCTGTCCAATATCATGGTAATACTTACACAATGTCCACACGGTAATACCATGGTACCATATCCAAATAACACGGTAATACCATGGTATCTTCTTTAAAAATCTGGAAAAGGTACCATGTTGTTGAACGTGTATCATAGTAATACCATGGTATTTTTCCAGACAACACACCAATACCATGGTAAATCTCCACACTTCAGTGTTTTTATTTTATTTTAGTATCACTTATATACTATTGTGTTTGTTAACATTTGAATTAGATTTTATTTTATATTTTGTTTTCATTTTAATTTCAGTCATTTTGTGTTTTTGTCATTTTTATTCATTTTTGGGGTTTTTTAATGTCAAGTTTTTGTTTTTAGTTTTAGTTTTAGTTATTTGAATACGTCAACTTACACTAAATGAAAGTTTAGTTTAGCTTTTTATATTATTTTAGTTTATGCCTATAAGTAATGAAATTTTTTTTTATTAATGTTTTAGTTTTAGTTAACAATATTAACCCTGCCACACACCATGGTAATACCATGGTACCATATATCAAGAAAAAAAATACAGCAATACCATGGTAAAAAACATGACATTTTCTTGGTGCATGTTCCAAAAACCATGATAATACCATGGTGCCATGTTAAAACCATGATGATCAGTGACAAAACAACATGGTAATATCAGGGTAAATGTTCACACACCAAAATGTCTCGTTAAAAAAAAAACAACAAACATAAAATTACCATGATACATGTTCAAAAACCATATTATAAAGCGGAGAGTTCCGGTGCTTGATTCTGATTGGCTGAGCCGCGTTCGAAGCTGTTGTAAATGACTCTACAAAGTAACACTCCTAATAAGCAGAACAGACCTGATTTCTGACCCAGAAACCCTTACAAAAGTACCGTGGTGGTACCATGGTAATACCACAGTAATTTGTTATACAGTAGACACTGATACAGAACGATCCCATAATTGTTTACCACTGTATTTTCTAAGTCTGACCATTCCTTTTCCAAACAAACAACAAAACATGATAACACCATGATACCATATGAAACACAGTAATACCACGGTAATCTGTCCAATATCATGGTAATACTTACACAATGTCCACACGGTAATACCATGGTACCATATCCAAATAACACGGTAATACCATGGTATCTTCTTTAAAAATCATGATATACAAAATAACATGGTATTACTATGATACACGTTCAACAACATGGTACCTTTTCCAAAAACACCGTGGAATATATATATATATATATATATCTCTGTTTGTGTAATACCATTATACCAATAGTATCATGGCATTACCATGTTTTTTATATATATATATATATATATATATATGCTCTATCAAGTGATATCGGATGAGTGAAGCCTGGTGCTTTGACAGCTTTCATGACACGCAGTTACTCTGAAGCTGGCATTCAGACTGTTAAAGTGGAGCTCCGTTCAGTCAGACGAGCTTTTATGTTTCTTTCAGTCGTCTGTGTTGAAAATTAGATTTTACTCAGTTCGGTGAGAGCCTAGTCGATCACCATCGTGCCTAACAACGCCCCTTAGCTGTTATAAATTCACTGTAAACCACGGCTTCTTGGGGCTTATTGCTTTAGTGCATGTCCAAAAAACATGGTAATACCATGGTACTTTTTTGTTAGCCAAATAATTAATTAAGAAGTCATGTGGTTATGTGTGTAAATGAACTACAAACCTCTGGAGAGCAGGAGAGGAATGGTTTGATAGCGATGTCTGATTCGTGAACCTTCAGGTCGTGATCGCCTAGTCCTCGAGTGATGCCGATGGTGGCCAAAACATGAGCCTGAGCCACAAAACACAGCAGTTAACTTAGGCCAACCCAGTTTACTTCTGTAATGTGATGCATTCCCTAGTAAAACTAAATATTCAATGGACCCTTTGCAAAGACCCGCCCCCCCTTAGTTACTGTTGCTATGTCCTCGAGTGATGCCGATGGTGGCCAAAACACGAGCCTGAGCCACAAAACACAGCAGTTAACTTAGGCCAACCCAGTTAACTTCTGTAATGTGATGCATTCCCTAGTAAAACTAAATATTCAATGGACCCTTTGCAAAGACCCGCCCCCCCTTAGTTACTGTTGCTATGTCCAACAAGCCATGGTGCTCTCACGCTAGGGCTGCACAATTAATCGAATTTCTAATCGCGATTACAATTACGACATCGTTCAAAGTCCACTTATGTTATTCTGCATGCTTAAGATGCATTTTTTTGCGTTTTTAGTATAATATTATAATAGCATTCATTTTTTACTTTTTTATAATTTAAAGAGACCAATCCAATACCAATGTATAGTTGACATTTGAGGCTATAGAAAGACTCTTCAGTTAGAGGGTTTTCAGCTTGTTTATTTTCATATAAAAGTATGGCATGCAGTTGCATCAAACAATGGTATAGACATCCTTCCATGTAAATTGTGACTATCGTAATTAATAATAATTACAATTTCAAGGGAATAATCGACAATTATGATTTTTGTCATAATCGTGCAGCGCTATCTCACGGCACACGTTCTCACACAGCAAAAAAAAAAAAGAGAAGACTGATGACAGACCAAACAGAGCAGGTTACTTTTGGTATGAAACAAGTCTCAGCTTTCAAATTTGGTCATTTTTTTTAATAAATTGCATTTTGTGGCTGTTTAATGTGTGGTGACAGATCGCTGCAGCACGTGAACCGATCATCTCTTCTTCTACTAGTTATAGCACAAAATAAACATGAATGAACCGCTTGTTTCAACTGCGGAAAGACATCAATAAACCATATTTCAAGTTCAAGTCCACCGACGTTAATCTACTCTCCATTATGATTGGTCAGATCGCCTGTCAATCAAACTCCCAGGAAAGGGTGAATTGGTTCCAAAAGGGGGTTTTCACAGTGATTCCATAGAACCACCTTTTTTGGTTCTGCAAAGAACCTTTCAGTGTGAAGAACATTTTAAAACTCTAAAGAACCTCGTAAGGTTCCATGGATCGTCATGGAACCAGAGACGCCAATAAAGAACCTTCATTTTTAAGAGTCATGTAAAACAAACCTCCCAACAAATTTCCTCTAGTACAGAGGGAGCGAGCAGTTTTTTTCCCCACAGAATGCCACTGGCTCTGGTTGAAAACAACTAATAATACACATGCCCTCAACCAGCTGCTTCCTCAGACTCCCTCGTGCTGCCGCCGCAGAGTCGTTTTTGATATCTGCTCCCGCCGAAGCCTCTAGCCTCCCACAGACGGAGGAGAGAACTGAGCGTTATCGAGTCCAAGACGAGACGAGATGGGATCGGGATTCAGAACAGATGCCTTGTGAAGCTGAGACCTCCTTGAAGAAGACTGGAGGCCGATCTCCTCCTGGTTTCAGCCGTCACAACAGACTGATCTCAGTTCAGCACCACAGACTGAACACATTAACACCCCGACTGGAGCACGAACGCTCACATTTAATACTAGTGCTGGAGGCTGAAAGGAATAGTTCAGCCAAAAATTCAACTTTCTGAAAATTTACTCGCCCTCAGGCCATCCAAGATGTAGATGAGCTTGTTTTTTTCATCAGATTTGCAGAAATGCAGCATTGCGTCACTTGCCGTCAGAATGAGAGTCCAAACAGCTGATAAAAACATCACAATAATCCACACCACTCCAAGAAAGAAACAAATCCATCATTAAGGCGTTTTTAACTTCAAACCATAACTTCTGGTCAGGCCATAATTCATAATAACGCTTCCTCCAGTGAAAAAGTCCATCTCCTGTTGTCTCTCGCATCAAAATCCAGCCACATATTTGTTTAGAGCTGTTTTAGCTTGTAAACAGTGCTTGATCTGCGCAGATTTCTCTCCGTTATTATGGATTATGGACTCGTATTTTGGCTTAAAGTTAAAATGCCACAATGATGGATTTGTTTCTTATAAACACGCAGCTTTTATCTTCTCCAGATGTTAACTAATGGACTGGAGTGGTGTGGATTACTTGTGGATTATTGTGATGTTTTTATCAGCTTTTTGGACGCTCATTCTGATGGCACCCATTCATTGCAGAGCATCCATTGCTGAGACACTGATGCAGTGTAAATGAAAATTATTCGTCAACGACATTTTTTTCACTGACGACAACGAGACGATAACGAACTAAAACTCTTTTTGAATGACAAAAACTATGATGAAGATCTATTGACATTTTCGTCAACGAATAAAGAGGAAGAGATTCATTCAGAACGAATCTTCTGCGTGGTTCGGAGGTTAGATGCATACATATGAACCGGCGGGACATAAGCTAACACACACTTGCTGCACGTCGCATAAAACATTCAAAAATGTCAATATGTGGGAGTAAGAGAAGAGCAGACATATGGATAAATCTGACGATGCAAGAGAGAACTCAATTCGGTCCGGTCTTCTGAGCGCAGACACTGAAGTGTACACACACAGAAAGCGCCTCTCACAGCGCGCGAGTACTCTTTCGAGTCGCATGAACGGAGAATTACACACAAAATGATGTCGAATTGTCGATCAAACCTATATAATGATTTCGTAAATGTTAGAGAAATGCTTAATAAATGCATTACACTGTAACTAAACCCATTCGATTTTAGCCGACTAAATATACTGTAGATTTAGTCGATTAAAATCTTATGATATTTAGTCGACTAGAACTGGACTAAAACTCAAAACAATTCAGATGACTAAAATGTGACTAAAACTAAATGGAATTTTAGTCAAACGACTATGACTAAAACTAAATCAAAATTTGCTGTCAAAATTAACACTGCAGTGATGCACTGCAACATTTCTCCAAATCTGATGAAGAAATAAACTCATCTACATCTTGAGGATGGCCTGAGGGTGAGCACATTTCAGCACAGAAAATTTCATTTTTGGGTGAATTATTTCTTTAAATACTAGTATTAAGGGTAACACTTTACTTGAAGGGGTGTGCATAAGACTGACATGACACCTTCAGTGATGAGTGACTTACCGTAGCAAACACCACTAATTAATTAATCACCCATTTCTGCGGTGAGAAATGATAATGCATCTTTCTGCAATCTCTTGGTCTCACTGACACAAAAACAACAGACGTGAAATCTCACAGTGCAAACCACGTTCATATTCGCGCTTTTTTTTGCGCAGCTCGTCAGTGAACAACGGCTCTGTGTAGTTAATGCTGCTCAATGTGAAAGCACGCAGGTGATGGAGATTTACCGCTGATTACAGAACCGGCTTTCTGACAAGATGCGCACTAAATATCGCATGCGATTTATCGTGCAGCCCTAATATGATGGTTTATTCTCCAAATCTGGCAGAGGAATCCAGAGTGTTTTTCAGCTTTTAATTCTTTCTTAAAGAGAAAAACAACTGAAATAGCCTCTAATCTCTACAAAATGTGATTCACAAACACATGAGCGAACTGACAGGCGTTTGGTCTTGATAATATCAGCCGGAAAGGAAAGTCTTCTCAAACACAGAGCAAGGTGTTACATTTTAATGGAAGATTATGAAAACTATTTTCTTTACAATAAAGTGCAGTTATGAATTGTGCACAATAAGTCTTAGAGCAGTTATTGATGGTAAACAGAGACAGGCTGACCTAGACGACATACAGGACACTAAACTTGTTTAAAGACGTGTAATTAACAGTAAGACGACCTCCTGTGACCGCGTCGACAGTCATGAACGAGCGAGCTGTGATTTCTGTCAGCTGTGAAGCGTCTGACTGCCGTCTTACCTTTTTTCCTTCTCCGTATATGAGTGGAAACTTCAGATCTTCCTCCTGGACTGTTTTGTACGCCCTGTGCAAAATAACACAGCAAACATTAAACAGCAGCTGAAGCTGAAGCGAAGAGAGCACATCTGAGACTTTTTGGAGTCAGGAAGTTGTTTTTTGCAGGAAAATTTATATTTTTATTCAGAAAAGGTGCATTAAATTGGTCAAAAGTGTCAGTGAAGACATTTATAATTACAAAAAAAATATCTATTTCAAATAAATATTGTTCTTTTGAACTTTCTATTCATCAAAGAATTATAAAAAATAAAATGCATCATGATTTTCACAAAACTATTAACTGTTTTCAACATTGATAATCAGAAATATTTCTTGAGCAGCAAATCAGCATATTAGAATGATTTCTGAAGATCATGTGACACTGAAGACTGGAGTAATTATGCTGAAAATACAGCTGCGCATCACAGAAATAAATTACAGTTTAATATATATTCACATAGAAAACAGCTATTTTAAATTGTAATAATATTTCTACATTTTTCTGATTTTACTGCATTTTTGATCAAATAAATGCAGGCTTGGTGAGCAAAAGAGACTTAAAAAAGAACATTTAAAATCGTACCAACCTCAAACTGTTGCGTATATTGCCAAAAATAAATATTAATTTCAAATTGCTTTCTTTCTTCAGTGAAACACAAAATAAGAGATTTAAATAATGTATGGTCACTCTTTTCCATACAATTACAATAAATATGCACCAAAGCTTTTGAGTTTCAAAAGTGTTCATAAGAGACGAAGCAATGACTAATTTGTGAATGAATCATTCTTTTATGTCAGATCTTTTCATTGTTTCAAAGGTCACAAAGCCCGGAAATTTGAGTCTGCTTCTCATTCAAATCTATTGTACGGATACAGAAGACTTGAAATACAGTGCAGGAGTCATATATAGATAACTGTTAAGATGCTTTTGCATCCTTTTTGAAGCTTAAAAGATTGGGTCTCCATTGACTGAATACTTTTGTCCATGCAGTTACAGAGTAATTTGGGTTTGGAATGACATTGAGATGATTTTTAGGTGAACTATTCTTTAATCAATTCAGACATTCGAGCAACTAAACGCATATGATCAAATACTGCATATGATTCCTGGATGCAGCAGCACTCCCACACGATTCAGCATCCCTGTCTGACAGAGCAGCGCTGCATCTCTGATGAGCTTGTGAGCTCAGTTACATCCCAGAGGACACACACACAAACACACGCACACACACACACAATCTCACACACACTCACTCACACAATGATCCTCTCACTTTATTCAAACCAATCAGATCCTAGCGTCGAACTCAAGGTGAATCACGCACAATTGTTCACTGACCATTTGATGCAAATTACATAACAAGTCCATACTCGTGGATAGACAGAAAATATGATTATATCTACACACATTTCCAAAAATGTATTGTGGAAAATATCGTGCAAAGGATTATATATATATAAATTGAAATGTACACAATTCTTGTTGACATCTGTACAAATATACAAGATAATAATTATTCGATTTTATTGATTAATCATATTAATTTTTATTTTACTTAATAAATAAAATAAAAAATGAAAATGATGATAATATATTGTTTTAATATGTAAATATAATTGTTATTTTGTAACAATTTAAACAATGTAATTTTGTTTTTCGTGTTTTTCACAGTACCACAATACATTTAGTCAATTTCTGTACAAATATACAGATCATATTTATTTAATTCTATTGAAAAATAACAGTAAACAATATTTATTTGAATAATAATTAACAAATATTAATTGTTTGTGACCAACCAGTCTTTTTTTACAATACCACACTAAGTTTACCACAATAATTATATGATTTTATTAATTAATAACATTAAGTATTAAGTTTCAGCAATAATTGTTATTTTACTATAATAAATAATACATAATAACATAATAATTATTACATGTATTGTATCAATACTTATTAATTATTATATTAATACAATAATTATAGATATTACTTGTTTTAATTTATTTGATTAATATTTTATTGATTAATATTCGGTACAATTTTATGTCATTAATAATTGTTAGACTAAAATAATAATTAATAAATATTAACCTAATTATATATAATATATTACTTTATTTTTATCAATAATTATTATATTAATATAGTAATTATAGATATTAATTATTACATTTTATTGGATTAATAATTAATTATTTGAGTTTCCGGTCTATTATTGTGGTATCGTGATAAAGGCACATAAAAACTAAATGAACTCTGATTGTCTTCCTAAGTGAGCAAAATAATATGAATTGATGCTGATATTCAAAGATCTGACTTCTACTCGGAAAGGGGAACTCACCATCCGTTCATGGTGAAGTCTCGGTACAGCATCCGCTTCCCGAGCTCTTTTTTCGTGACCCTTCTGGGAAACTCCAAGTGTGTGAACTCGTTTCCCAGCAGAGACGGCTGCAGGTGAGCCTGAGAGAGGAAGAACAGTGTAAATCCACAAGCGTGCAGGAACGCAAGCAAACCTTGACAGAACTGCATGCAGATTCCTCTCACCAGGAACTGAAGTCTCTGGCGCTCCGATTCAGGAGTGAAGGAGCTGGACATGGGAATGATCTCTCCTCCACGGATGATCAGAGCCCTGAAAGTGCACGACATTCAGCGCTTACTGGAGAAGAGCTCACAGAATCATCCAGAATTCAACAGAAGAGAACGCACTGAACAGAACAGAGTGCAGTGAAATATTATTACAATTTATAATAACAGTCGTCTATGTGAATATCTGTTTATTCATGTTCAGCATCATTCCTCCAGTCTTCAGTGTCACATGATCTTCAGAAATCATTCTGATATGCTGCTCGAGAAACATTTCTGAGTATTATCAATGTTGAAAACATTAATATTTTTTTGGAAACTGTGATGCATTTTATTTTTCAGGATTCACAGATGAATAGAAAGTTCAACAGAACAGCATTTATTTGAAATAGAAATCTACTGTAATAAATACTGTAATAAATGTCTTTACTGTCACTTTTGAATATGAATTAATAATGCGTCCTTGCTGAATAAAAGTATTACTGACCACAAACTTTTGAACGGTAGCATATGCATTATTGCAATTATTATTAATATATGTCATTCCTGTCCAGGGTTTATGAAGGTAAATTTAAGACTTGTTAAGAGCTTTTTATGACCAAATAAAGTCAATTTAAGGAAAACTGAAGGAAACACAATACGTCAATATGGTATTGAATATGTAAATATATTGTATTAGTAATGCTAATTTTAAAAAAAACACAATTTCCAACTTTTTCATTAATTTTTACAAAAAAAAAAAAAGTTTAAGGCTTGAATATCTCTGCTCACAAACATTAGAATATGGAAATAACTTTTATTGTAGCTTCAGATGCAAAACAGTTCTTTTTTTCCCCAGTGCAAATGTAGAAAAATATTCTTAAATCAAGATACATTCACTTGACAAGCAAAATTACTTAAGATAAGAAGTCTTGTTTTCTAAGAAATTGATCAAAAAGTTATGATTGAAATGAAGTTTATGATTAAAATGAACACATATCTTCCAGTGAGCTTAATTCAAAGGGAAATCGACTTTTCATCCCCCACTGACAGTATTTGTTTTAAACAAACTCACTTAATGTTGTTCAATTTCTCAGAAACCAAGACTTTACGTTCAATTTGCATCTCAAGTAAATGCATCTTTATTTAAGGATGCTTAGATATCTGTACTGAAAAACAAAACTGCTGAGGAGGATGTTTATTTGTTGCAATGCATGCAACATTTAATGCCATTATGATTTTAAGACTTCCTGCTGTGATTTAAGACCTTTTTAAGCCTTAATTAGTGGAAGGGTGAATTAAGACTTTTTAAAAACCCGCAGAAACCCTGCTATATCTTTCACCTAGACAGAAGCTCTCTTACATGAGAATAAATGTGGTATGTGATGTGGTTTGGTAATATTCAGTCTCACCTGCTGTCACCGGCATTGGCCACATACAGTTTTCCAAGTAAATACACCACCACTAAAGCAGTACACCCTCCAGATATAGAGTAAACCATCCTCTCTCGAGAAATATGAGCGTCCTGAGAACACACGAGCACACAGAGAACTCAATCAAGCTCAGTAAAACCCACATGAGACTGGATTCAGTCGACATTTAAGTGTAAAACACATGCTCACCAGACTTCATTTATGCTCACCCAAGGCTGCATTTATTTGATTAAAAATACAGTAAAATTGTGAAATATTTTTACAATTTAAAACAACTGTTTTCTATCTGAATATATTTTGAAATGTAATTTATTCCAGCGATGCAAAGTAGAATTTTAAATCAGCACAAGCTCCGCCTGCCCTCTAGTGGCCATGTGAGTTTACTACAGTGACTGATCCAAGGACTCACCATCTCCTTAAAGGCATTCTCTATTGCTCCCACCACCAGACTCTCCTGTTTGATCTTCTTCTCCATGAAGAACCGCGGGGCCATTGTATTAGGGGACCCCGGGGCCCCGGCGGCCCCTCTGAGCGACGCGGCCCGTGACAGGCCTCGCTGGGAGCAGCCGGCAGACGGGTGGAGTTGGTGGATGGGGTTCTCCTCGCCGAGACAGGTGGGTGGCTGCAGAGACGGGTTCTGCAGGATCTCCAGCACCTCCTGCAGCTGCTCCTCGATGTGGAGGTGGAGGAACTTGGCTGCGAAAACCGCGGCTCCGGAGCCGCCGTGACCGTCAAACAGAGCCCAGTAGTGGAAGTTCTGTTCCTTCACCTCCTGCACGCACACATTCGTGGAAACATCAACATGCGCAGCGACCGTCTAGAAAAATGTGTTTTAAAAACACACGAAAGCCAGATTTTCTCAACACACTTTTAAAAAGTGCACATTATGTTTTAATCTTTTAAAAATGCACTTATTTTGATGTGTTGACTAACATACTAAAGCACATGGAAAAGACTTGATTATATTTTGTTATTTGTGGCCCTGCAGCACAAAAGCAGTCTGAAGTCGCTGGGGTATATTTGTAGCAATAGCCAACAATACATTGTATGGGTCAGAATTATACATTTCTCTTTTATGCCAAAAATCATTAGGATATTAAGTAAAGATCATGTTCCATTAAGATGTTTTGTAAGTTTCCTACTGTAAATATATCAAAACTTAATTTTTGATTAGTAATATGCATCGCTAAGAACTTCATTTGGACAACTTTAAAGATGATTTTCTCAATATTTAGATTTTTTTGCACCCTCATATTCCAGATTTTCAAATAGTTGTATCTCAGCCAAATATTGTCCTATCCTAACAAACCATACATCAATGGAAAGCTATTTATTCAGCTTTTAGATGATGTATAGATCTCAATTTCAAAAAATTGACCCTTATGACTGGCTTTGTGCTCCAGGGTCACATTTGTTAGTACATTTAAAGTTAATATATTTTAAGTGTACCAATTTGCAACTTCATCACAAATGTGTAAATACAAATATTACTAAATGCATGACATACAAGTTTGAATAGAAATGGCATTAAAGTGTATTTTAGTTTACCATAAATGCACGTTCATCAGTACTTTAACCATATTTCAAAAACAATTATAAAACTACACTGAAGTGGTTCAAGAAAACGCTCTAAAGTTCAGCTAACTGCATTCAATATATATTTAAACATTTTCACTAAGTTGCATTTAACATGCAATTAAACCGTAAAAAGTGTCTCATTTCCTTAAGTCCTCTTTTTAAAAGTATGCCAAAATGTACTTGTTTTTCACAAGGGTTCGACTTGTTTTTTTTGCATGATTAATCACATTTATGCATATCATTCTAGCAAAAATTTTCAATTGTTTTTTTTTTTAATTTATGTCTTTCTGTTAACATTGACATAAGCCAAGAAAAATAATATTGACCTGTAATATCCCAGCCTACGCTTCTTGATAAATTTAAAGCCTCACATTATTTACTGATGAAACTATGAAAACATAGATTAAACAGCTTGATTCATATGGATTCGCCTTGACCTTTTTGGATCGTCTAAGTTTTGGACTTTCAACCTCGCAGGTTTCATTAAAAATATACTACATTTGCATTTTGAAGATTAACTAAAGTCTCGTGGGTTTGGAATAGGGCTGCACAATATATAAAAATTAAACTTATATCAGGATATGGCTTAGTGTGAGCGACAGGCTGTGATTTAAATAAATATATGCATGAAGCTCAGCATTTACACGTGTGGTTTATGATAGTTTGATTTCAGTTGCGCTTCATTCTGAAACTGGCAGCGCATATCTTCATTCACCAGCAACCCGTCAAAATAAAAGCTCTATGGTTTACCATTTAAAAATAAAGAACATAGATAGATAGATAGATAGATAGATAGATAGATAGATAGATAAAAAAGGATGGATGGATGGATGGATGGATAGATAAAAAGGGATGGATGGATGGATAGATAAAAAGGGATGGATGGATAAAAAGCGATGGATGGATGGATGGATGGATAAAAAGGGATGGATGGATAGATGGATGGATGGATGGATAAAAAGGGATGGATGGATGGATGGATAGATAAAAAGGGATGGATAGATGGATAGATAAAAAGGGATGATAGATGGATGGATGGATGGATGGATAGATATATAGATAGATAAAAAGGGATGGATGGATGGATAGATAAAAAGCGATGGATGGATAAAAAGGGATGGATGGATGGATGTATGAATGGATGGATAGATAGACAATATACAGTATAATCACAGAAAAACTCAATATTGCAATGTAATTTTTTCCCGTATCGGGCAGCCCTAGTTTGGCACCACATCAGGGTGAGTAAATGATGACAGAGTTATGACGGTTCCTTTAAAATCAACACAAATGAGGCACAATGGACCCTTTTCACATTTCCGGGTTTCTCAGCAGCGGAAGTCATCATAGATGGGTAAATCGAAAAAAATTGAGACTGATAACGGCAGTCAGAAGAGAGAACGAAATTTACCGTCCCTCCCATAGACGCTGCATTAGAAACACCCTCGCATTAGCGTTAACTGTTTTTTGTAATTTGATGCAAAGGTGATATAATACAAAGAATAGTGTTATAAATGTAGATACATTTAAAAAAAAACTTTCGAGGATTTACGATGCTGATGACCGTTAAATGCGTCAACACAGTCTTGTGAAAAGGGTCCATGGACATGTCTGAAAACACATGAATAAGAGCCGTGGCAGACGCCTCACTGTGCTGTCGATGCACTCCAGGATGTCTGCGCTGGGCAGCGAGGAGCGTCTCCTGGTGGGCGTGTAGCTGGGGCTGGATGGGTCTGCGGGTCTTTTCTTGAGCTCTACCACCTCACAGCACGCCTGGTCCTCATTTAGGGCACTTTTACCTGCATTGATCACCCTGCAGAGACACAGAAGATCATCACAGTTTCTTCGTGAACACAGCCTCTATATATCTGCAGGAAGTCAGCTTTAACCCAAAGAGACTCAAGGGCTGAAAACTTGGCACAATGATGATGGAATAGTTTGTCTTGCTCAACCTTCATCATCAAAGCTTTTCGAGCTCCTAAACGCTTCTGGATGATGCACGACTGCCATAATCTCCTCAGATGAGTCACAGCGTGAGACTAAAGAGCAGAAGAGCATCTGATAATTGCCCCCCCATCACAACAGGGTTTCCACGGAAACCCATTCCTGCATCCTCATTTATTAATGAGGATCTAATGGGAGTCCTGAGAGGAGACACATGTTATTCTGCAGGGACATTTGTGACGTCTCACTCGTGCTGCTGGAAATGCTTCTTCTTATGTAGAAAATGCGCCTGCTGGATTTAATGAACAACATTTCTCACAACCAATCAGATTTAAGTCGCAGGTTCAGGGTTTAAAACCCTCGCATCAACCAAATCTCTGATTCCTCAGACTTCTGTTAAATGCTCAGCATACCACGGATGGACGGACAGACAGACAGACAGATAGACAGACGGATAGATAGATGGATGGATGGATGGATGGATGGATGGATGGATGGATGGATGGATAGACAGATAGCAGATAG
>NW_015554065.1:569017-577672 GCF_001515605.1 Sinocyclocheilus anshuiensis
AATAGATAGATAGATAGATAGATAGAACGTTAAAGATAGATAGACAGACAGACAGATAGATAAAAAGAGACAGACAGACAGACAGACAGATAGACAGATAGATAGATAGATAGATGATAGATAGATAGAACGTTAAAGAAAGATAGATAGACAGACAATAGATAGATAGATAGAGACAGACAGACAGCTTTAGCTCTGATCACAGTTAAACGCAGAGGTCAAAAGCACAGTCTTTCGCTCTGGTTCTGTTCGGGGTCATTTGTTCTGGTTAATCCTCCACTGCTGCAGTTAAACATCAACATCAGTGAACAGTAACGCCTTGAGAGCGCAGGAGCCGCAGGACATTATGATCAGAGACGAGGCTGGTCACGTGAGCGGCCATCTGAGAGCTGCCTCCCTGTGAATCTCACTTCTCCACACCAACACCGGGAAGGGAAGTGAGTCGATCACACTTGAACATCCTCATATCAGAGAAGTAGAGCTGAAACGAACATTGGGATGTTTGAGATTGAACTGTATAGAGACTGTACTGGACAGAATTACATTTAAAAGGAGATTTCCCAGTTGCAGTGCTGTTACAAACACTAAAACTAGTAAACTAGGCTATTAAAAATAATTATCGGTAATTTAAATACTTAAAAGCTGAAATAAAACATAAAACTTAGATGAAACACTTAAAAAACTAGAAAAAAACTAAAACGGAGAAATGTTGCCTTGGCAACTAACTGAAATAGTTTAGGCAGAAAACTAAAATTAATTTAATTTAATTAAAACTAAAATTGCTAAAACAGAAATTAAAATAAATTGAAGCTAAATGAACAAAAGCACATAACAACATTGCTAACACTTCAACTAAAATTAAAATGCATATTGAAAAACATAAAAGCTAATACAAAATATTAATAAACACTACAATAGTAAATAAATAATATGGCTCATTATTAAGTCATTCAGAGTTTGGGAATGATTCAAAGCAGCAGTATCCGTGGCGTATATCATGGCTCACACACGACACAAGACTTGGATTTTGATGGCAAACATATCATAAATGCATGAAACTCAACCTGGGCTGTCTGAAATCTGATTTCATAACCATTATCCAATGCAGCAACTGCTGTGGGAGCTTCGCATGAATTAGGTTATGATATACTGCGCAAAAAGCGCGCATGCGCCCTGCTAAACCTGCATGCAAATGAAAGTAGGGATGTGTGTCATGGATCTTTCATGTTCTGCTCCTCGTGTGTTTATCATCATAAGGAACGCAAGCATTCCGCAGCATCCGCGTACTGAAACCAGCGCGCATTGGCTGGAGCGTCGCTACTCACTCCGCGTATCCGGCGGCCCAGGGAAGCTTCATCTCCTTGAGGATGAGGATGGGTCTGGAGATGTGATCCGCGGAGCACTCCACCTCGTCCGGTGACAGCGCGAGGAAATCCGGCCTGCTGTACGGGAACCGGAGCGGCAGATCTGGATGGTTCTCGTGCGCGCTGGAACCCGAAGCCATGATGCCGCCGATGATGCTGGAGACCGCGGACCGCACGCGTGTTATCATCATGATGATGGTGATGGTGATGGTGGTGTGTGTGTGTGTGTGTGTGGTCACGGGCTGCGCAATGAACGCACCGTCAGCACGGCGGAAATGAACGTCACCACGTGACAGTCCTGTTGCGGGTCACTTCGGTGACTTTGACCCTCATAGTGTTCACATTTATTCCACTTCCTTGCTGTATGCGTAAAAACACATTTACTGTCCATAAGTACCACTTGATACCATCACTGTATATACATGCATAAATAAATAGTAAAATGTTATTTTACAGTGTCCTTGTTACACATATTATTACAGTAAATTATGCATAATAACTACATGAAACTAAATAAACCTATTAATAAATATATGTTGTTAAGTAATATTATTATGTGCTTAAATATATAATTACCGTGACAGGTTCACCTTAAAATAAAGTGTACCCAATAAAATACCAATAAAAATAGGAATAAAAAACATTTTGAATAATATCAGCTCATCGATCACCAAAACGAACCACATTACTAAATAGAGTATAATTTAAATAAATATTGTAAGTATTATATAATAAGGACAACTTAAAATAAAGCATAACCAGTAAAATAAATAAAATATTTTTTGATTAAAATACATTAATATCAGCTCATCAATCATCAAAACGAACCACATTACCAGATAGATTAAATATTGTAATAGAATATTGTTACAGAATAATGACACATTAAAATAAAGCATAACCAGTACAATTACATTTTTTATTTAATTAAATCAGTTCAATAATAACACAGCAAACCACATCACTAAACAGATATTTTAAGTGTTAGATAATAAAGACACATTAAAATAAAGCATAACCAGTAAAATATAAAATAAAATATGTTTTTATTAAAATATGTTCATATCAGCTCATCAATCACCAAAACAAACCACATTACTAAATATAGTATAATTTAAATAAATATTGTAAGTGTTATATAATAAGGACACATTGAAATAAAGCATAACCAGTAAAATTACATTTATTTTTTCATTAAATCAGTTCAACAATCAAGAAAAAAAAATCATTACTAAATAGATAAACAAATATTTTAAGTGCTAAATAACAGTTGAGTTAGTTTTTATATTATAACAATATTTAGCATTTAATAAATATAATTAGAAAGTTGTTTTGTATGTTTTTTTTTTGTTCTAACATGCTGCCAGTGTTCAGCACGTCCATATCAGAGCATAACCAGTAAAATATAAAATAAAATATTTTTTTATTAAAATATGTTCATATCAGCTCATCAATCACCAAAACAAACCACATTACTAAATATAGTATAATTTAAATAAATATTGTAAGTGTTATATAATAAGGACACATTGAAATAAAGCATAACCAGTAAAATTACATTTATTTTTTCATTAAATCAGTTCAACAATCAAGAAAAAAAAATCATTACTAAATAGATAAACAAATATTTTAAGTGCTAAATAACAGTTGAGTTAGTTTTTATATTATAACAATATTTAGCATTTAATAAATATAATTAGAAAGTTGTTTTGTATGTTTTTTTTTTGTTCTAACATGCTGCCAGTGTTCAGCACGTCCATATCAGGATATAACAAGTGCTTAATCTTTCCAGCTTTAGTGGATTTAATCGTGTGTATGCAATACTGTACTGTTTAAACAACATCACACTCAACAACTGTTTGAATAATCCCAGGAGGATTATAAAATGTGTGCACAATCACTAGAAATATATGCCATCTGTTATAGCTCTTATAACATGAGCCACAAATCAGCATGTCATCCATTTCAACAACCAAAGCAATACAGAAATTTAAATAGCTCACCAGATAAAAATGTTATCGCTGTTTACTCACCCACATGTTGTTCAATCGACAGATCTCTGTGCAAAACAGATGAATATTAACTCATTATGCTATCATATAACTTCAGAAGACTTTACTGTTTTAATTGTTTTAAAATACACTTTAAATAGACGGAATCAATGCATAGAAATACTGTACCAGCATTTTGTTTGGGCGCTGTCATTAGTGGTGGACATTGCCAAAATTCACTGGGAGGACTTGATAATGAGTCAGTATTAATGACCCCTTCTGTTTAATAAAAAAGGGACAACAAGCACTTGTGCTCCTAATTAAAAAAAAAAAAAAATTAAGAGCACCTTCTGATCAATAACAAAAATTAACCTTCACATTATAAATTGATATTTAACTCAAAAGTGATTTGCAGGGCCACCTTTTGTAATGGCATAAAAAAAAATATTATTATTTTTTTTTTAATGAAAACAATACATTGAATTAGAATTATAAGACATAATCAGCAAGAACAAGTTACCAATCAAATTAAATCAGTATCAACAAAATTCACAGAAGAACAAAAAGTGGCATTGATTTAAGTATATTTACAGATTGTTTAACAAGGCTCAGAGGTGGCATGAATGCATTTAAATTCATAATAACAATGTTATGAGATTAAAGTATTAATATAGAAATATTAAATGATTTAAATAACTGAAATGATAGTTTAAAAGTAAAACCGAAAACTAAAACCGCCAGCAAGTGGCGGCAAGTCACTGATTTTATCATTGAATCATTCATTCAATCGATTCGTTCAAACAGCTGATTCATTCAGGAACGAAGCAAGTGACTGCCTTTAAGAACGGGGGATTGAATCACTGACTCACTCGATTCGTTCAAAATCGCACCATGCATTCATAAACAAAACATAGACATGCGAGCTAGATGACAGAGTTTATATAAAAGCCTGGATCATTTCAGGTACGTTAACACAGCTTTATTTTCTGTTATCACCTCTGATAAAGTAAAATGTTCCGATTTTCGGCAAAAATCACGGTTCATTCCATATAATTTACCTGTAGCTTACACGATCTGTTTTGCGAGGAGCAGGACGCGCACTGATAAAGCAGCAGGCAAATGTGGCCCAAAACTGATTTTTTTTTTTTGTGCACATGTGACTCAGATCTGTTTCTCGTGACAGTGTGAACAGCACAAACTACATCTGATCTTTTCAATTACGATTTGCCGCTTCCATATAAAGCCTCGCTCAGACTGCCAGCCCAAATCCGATTTTTGTGCAAATCCGATTGAAATCCGATCATATTCATATAGTCTGCGTTCACACTGCGAGCCTTAGTGCTCAATTCTGAATTTTGCTCAGATTTTTTTGTATAGCTGTTCACATTGTTGTTTTAAAATGTGGCCAATATCAGATTTCAGTGTGAACAGATCATGGTTCTGAACTGACCTGCATGCGCAAAAGAACAATATGAACAGGGTTGCCAGGTTCCAAAACATCTGAACCTGCATCGGATTTAGTACCACACATAGAAGTGGCACAAATCGGAATTGAAAAGATCAGATTCTATGTGGTTTGTGCTGTTCACACTATCAAGAGAAAAACAGATCCGAGTCACATGTGAGCAAAAAAAATCAGATTGACCCCCCCACCCCCTATATTTCTAGCCCTGGCTGTCATGTCTCATAATGGCCACTAGATGTCAGTGTTTCCTAACAAGAAATGGCCAACAGTCTCTATTCAACATCTCGACTGGATCTTGTTCACTACAGAGAATGTGAAAGGTTTGACACGGGTCAGCCTGCTTTCCTCGTCAGGATCACTGTAGGTTAATCCAGTGCCTGATTCTGCTTTCAGCAAACACCCTCAGTACTGTAGCAGCAGCAGCGGGGCCGCTGGGTAGATTTATGAGCTCAGCGGTGCCAAACACACGTGCTGCCTCTCAATACTGATCTTATGGATGGTCTGAGAGCAAGATTTAGGATTCGGTTTGGGTCATTTGTTAGTTTTATTGCTTTCTGGCATGCTCTGTCATGTCTGATGTGGAAAGTGTGTTGTCCCGCTGAGGCGGCGTGTATTTATTGCTGCCTGGCTGATTAGGAGGGGAATCTCCTTATTCTGTCTGCCTGTTTTGGACGGATTACTGTTGATTAAAAAGAAACAAATCGTGGTAATCTGTCAGAAATGCATCTCACGGATTAAAGCTCTGCTGCTGAACTGATTGGGACTCTTCATAGACTCTACACAGTTTGCTCCTCACTCAAGACTCAGTTTACTGTATTCATTTCAGTTTTTTTTTATGTTAGCATTCTGCGTTATGTGTGATTACAAAGATTTAAGATATATCAAAACGGTGCGGTACTATGATTTTGAACATTTACAATACCCTGGTATTCTTTGAAATACCTTACCATATAAATATCACGGTAGGCCTACATGAATATGCAAATCATTCTGGACTGTGTTGTTTAAAGTACCCGCATTAAAAACAATGTGCATTCACTTTTATATTGTAACATATTTCAATATAAATCTAAATATGCCAACAGACACAAAATCTGTGATATTCAACTTAATACAATGTCATAGATCACTAAATTAGATCAATTAACCTCATAACTTTGTTGATATTCACATAAAAAAAGAGTTGCCATTCTTCAAATGTGTTGAGATGAAATTTTGTGCCATTTATGGTTTAAAAAAAAAACATTTTACCCTATATATCAAACTACTTTACTGTCTGACACCATCACTGTGTATAGTTTGTAAGGAACACACAATCCACATTCTGCTTGACGCAGAGGAAAATCAGACCTGCTCACGCAGGAATGGCGTGACTTCAGATTTTGGAATGTTCTGGAGGGACAATAAATATATCCAACAAAATCTCACCATCATTTAATTCTTCCCAGATGGGTCTCAACCAAGAGAACATCGTGCCAAACTGATCCGAGACCAGCGTCACTCTACCAGATCCCCTGAGACCTGATCTGAGATCAGGACAACTTTCATCAATAACACGCGAGACATCAGGTCAGTGAGCAGAAGAACTCGAGACCATCTCAAAGAGTGACATTCTCAAGTGTAATTGGATTTGAAATGTCAGGCAGCCTCATCTCTGGAAACCTGTGTGTTGTTTAGTGATGTTTTAATATGTTTGATGTGCTGCTCACAGACCTGAATGCCAATGACGTCACTGCCAGTGTATTAAGACAAACAAATGTTCTTCCAGTAATGTTAATAGAACATTCATTCAAAGGTATCTGGTCTTTAATCATATTTTCAAAATGTTAGCACAAATATGTTATTCATACATGGTTCATAGAACATCTGTCTTCTTAAAATGTTCTATTTGGATGTTTTTAAATGTTACTACTTGCTATTACTTGTCAAAAGTAACGTTTCCATAATGTCTGCAAAATGGAATGTTCGCTTAACATTTAGAACCAAGAAAAAATTTTTTTTAAATAATAAAAAAAAAACTGGACGTTCTGGACATTTGCATGTTCGGAGAACATTCAGAAATAATGTTTTCACAACTTAATGGGAATGTTAGTAAAACGTTCTCATAACATATTTGTGTCAGCTGGGTCCCACAACAAAAACCCACTAAGATTTTTCCATTGGCTTTTTTGGATCACTGCAGAAAATAAGCTCTGTGACCAACAAAAGTGTATGGTTCTTACATGTTTTTTTCATCATGATAATCTTCACAACTTTTATGAATTTTGAAGCCTAAATACAACTGACAGAGGTAAAACAAACTACACCACTGTCACATGACTTCAACGTCACCATTAAGCTTCCATCTAGCCTTCATTTAAAAACATTTTCCCTGAATGTTTGTTAAAATAGTTTGCAGAGTTTTCCTGTGTGATCACATTTAATGTCCCCGACAAGCTCTGTAGTAGCACTTAGCCACTTGCTTGCAACTGCCTTTTTCAAGACAAGTAAAATATTAAAAGAAAACACACACACACACACACACACACACAAGCAGATATTACTGATGTATCTTATGTTGTTAAATAAAACATATGGCGCTTTTGTTCATCGCAGATCTAATTTGAGGCATTAAACCAAAAACCCATTGACATTGGTGCACAATGTCTTTGCATGCATAAATGTGTCTGTGCATGTGTTTTGTGTGTGCTTTTACTATAAACATGAAAAATATCTAATGCATGTGTGTCCAGTTTTATCATATAATAGCCTCTGACCTGCCTGGGGTTAATTGCACATATTGGGTTTTCTCTCTACTTTTGTTCTGTAAAAATATAGGCTACAATAGGATAAGGACAAATGTGTTTGTGTTCTATAGGATGAGATAGTTTTCTTTGAATTGTAGTCGGCAGTGAATTCTGGGAAATGTTCATTTATCATCCATGGCACCCGTTTAATGTATACAAAAGAAGGGATATATGATTTCCCTCCTGTCATGTGAAACACAACACTCTCAGACTGTAACAACCTTCTCAACTGAACGATCCTAACGAGGCTGCTTAATGAACGCTTCCCATGACAACAATGAACACAGCGGGAGAAGAATAACAAAAGTTTATAATAACCAGCAGAGGAAAGGGAGCTTTAGGAAACACTTTCATCAGGATTTCAAAGGGACTTCACCTTCCGGTTAGTCTGTAACCTGAAGCCACTAAGATGCAGTGTTGGGGAAAGTTACTTTTAAAAGTAATGCATTACAATATTGCGTTACTCCCTAAAAAAAGTAACTAATTGGGATACTTAGTTAGTTTTTAATAAAAAAAAGTTCTATTTTTGGCAAATATAAAAGCCCTTTCACACCAAAAGTGAAATTAATAAACCTCAAGCCGAAGGAAATGTTGAAAAACTTGAAGAAATTCTGACAGAAATATATTAGAATTGTACAGTAGAATGTGTGTCTCAAAGTAATAATAATAATACAATTGTTTTATTCAAATGTTTCAATTTTAACAGTAAACCTCTGTTATGCAGCAATCTGTTTTGCAAAAATTAAAGTAATAGTTAAATTTTCATTTGATTACATTTTAAAAGTTAACGTTGTATGCCTTTATCTTATCACCACCATTTTTGATAATACATGTGTATTAAATCAAACATCCAGAAAAAAAAGCAGCACAGCATTTCTAAAAATAAAAGAAAGAAAGCATTTCATAGGGCCCTATTACTGTAAAAATTATAATAAATTATTGTTACATTTTATAACATTTTATGATTTCAGTTAATTACAGTAGATGTGCTTTTTGATTGCAATTTAATCAAAAAAAAAAACTGATTCCAAAAAAAAAAAAAAATGAAA
>NW_015554065.1:579301-580572 GCF_001515605.1 Sinocyclocheilus anshuiensis
AAAAAAAAAAACTGATTCCAAAAAAAAAAAAAAATGCAAGTTCCAATGGAATTTAAGAGTACAATTTTCTCCAGTGTAAGGGGTCCCTGGCCCCAAAATGTTTGAGAACGCCTGTACTAATAAACAACAAATATGCTAGTGATATGCAAGCTTTTGCCAAAGTGTTCTGGGTGCTGGTGAAAGGAAAATTGTACAGTCCTAATAAACAACAAAATTTATATAAACCTTCAGAGCTTCTCTGGGGTCGTTGTGCCGTAAACAAGTGAAAAATCGAAGTTCGATGTCCCAAACGCATCACTGAGCTCAGAACATCTACAGATGAGCTCAAGAGGAACAGAGATATTTCCCAAAACAACAGAATCGGTTACGAAAGCTTTGATGCTTGTGTAATGTTGGAGGTGTTTAGTATTCACTCACATATATGAGAATACAGAGCTCAGGTAGTGGGATTGTGATTCAGTTATGCTGTTTTGGGATTTTTATGCCCCTTGTCATGTCAAGTGAACATCTCTGAGAGAATCTACACCTGTAATGTCATCTTCAGGAAAGAAAATAAGACTTTGGTGGTTCAATAATTGTAAATGAAGAAATGCTGCCTGATTTCAGTGAGTCCCGGGCCTCAGATTAACATCTATACACACGGAACAAACTGGAATGGCCACATCAGACAAATTCAGCTGGAAAAAGCAAATGGAAAGGAGTCTGTTATATTGAAGAGACGAAACAATTAACACCTTATTCAAAATCCAGATGTGCATCTAAAGGGTTTCTTACACACTGGTAAGCCAGTATAATGGAGTTACGATCCTGATTTCTGACATCAGATTTCAGCATTAAGATTGATGCAACAAGACTTTGCCCATGTTTTTTTTTTTTATATGACCTTTTTAAAGACTTTATCAATTACTTTACAATACGGCATAAAAATTGATCGTGAACTTTACAAGGGTCACTCCTACAAAGCAGTACAGTTGTATATCCACAAAATTTGTTTTAAAATATTCAGTGATATTAAACACTTATATTAAACTAATATTAAACTCCTCAAATCATACTGTTTTTTTTAAAATCTCTCAATACTGTCTTACTGTTTATTTGTTCTTTAACAAAAAGTTGTATATATATATATATATAAAAATAGTAACAAAAAATTTATATATATATATATATATATATATATATATATACACAGTTGGTACGGAAAGTATTCAGACCCCCTTAAATTTTTCACTCTTTGTTATATTGCAGCCATTTGCTAAAATCATTTAAGT
>NW_015554065.1:580736-601092 GCF_001515605.1 Sinocyclocheilus anshuiensis
TGATTAATTTATGTGTCCTCAATATTAATTTCCATCCATTTTTTATTCTGCTTTTTGTAAAAAGCCCTAACAAAAAAAACACAAAAAACCTAACAAAAGCCAATATTAAAAAAAGCCAAAACCAATTAATAAATATTATAATAGTATATACATAATACTAAAATAACACTGTACTGAATAACCTGCAATGAGGTTTATTCTGTGCACGAGACAGGAACAACTAAACCAGTTTAAACCAGCTAAGACCACTAAACCTGGTTGTTTTAGGCTGTTTTGTTTTTATTTTATACTAGTTTTCTTTTATTAAAATCTCAATAAATTAAAAAAATAAACAATTTTACTTCTTAAGTGTTTTCTTTCTCTAAGAATATAAAAAAAAAACAGTTTTTAAAAATATTGTATTTTTTGATGTGCTCTCAATATCCATTTCCATCCTGTATTTATACAGTTAAAAAAAAAAAAAAAATCCCTTATAACTGTGTAAAACTGTATAAAATAATCAAGTTAGAATTATTAAGTTAAAATGTCTGAGTGTAATCAGAGCAGATTTCCAAAAAAGTTACTTACGGCACAAGCATAACCATTTATTAAAAGCTGCAGACTTCAACATGTTCATGAGTTCAGGAATGAATGACCCATAAACTGAATTCAGACCAACTCTGAGAGAGAACATCTTGATCAGAGCGACTTGTTTTAAAGCTTTAGGCAAGAAATCTGCTCTACGCAAGTAAGCCAAAATGCAGTCGTGAATGTTTGAAAGTGGATGGTCCCGTTGCACACAACTGACTGCATGAAACCAAACCAAACTTAATGGACCTATGGGTTATAAACATGGAGGCAAGACAAAATATGCTCTAAACCCTGTTTAGCTGTAAAACCAGACCTGAGGCAGAGCCTGTGTGTGAGATAAGAGTCCATGTTCAGCTCCTGTGAGAGATCAGGTGAAACACCCTCTCAACTTTCTGTTTCATGCTAATTTCTCTGCTACGGCCTCGGCTTCAGCTCTGGGAACAAAAGGCTGTTCGTCATCGGAAAAGCACTGCAGGCTTTCTTCAGCTGGGATGAGAACATCAGACCTACACGCAGCTTCATTACATCAGATACATGAGAAATTATGATGAAATTATGGCTGTAGGCAGTGTTGGGGAAAGTTACTTTTAAAAGTAGTGCATTACGATATTGCGTTACTCCATAAAAAAGTAACTAATTACGTTACTTAGTTACTTTTTATGGAAAGTAACAGGCTGAAGGGAAAGTAAATTTACGTCCGTACAGTAGAATGCAGAAGACGACATTTCAACACTTCAGCAATAAAAAGACACATGAATGTTTGTCTAGAGTAATTTGTGCTTATTAGTACGGTTGAACTGGATCATCGAAGGTCAGAAGCAAATAGAATGGGATTAAATACATAAAGCATATTTGTGTTGTTTAACATTTAATTATTGCAGGTTTGCATCATATTTGGAGTTGCATTATTTTTATTCATTTTGAGGAATACTGAAACTTTTTTGTGTGTGTGAGTGAGATGAATTAATGCATATTTATATTTATTTTAGAACTACAGTAACATCTGATTTCTCTCAGCATGGGGACAGGAGAGCTGTCAGTCAATAAATTGGGGGAAAAAAAAGTAACATTACTTATTTGAAAAAGTAACTCAGATATTCTCTTGTAAATTAAAAAGTAATGCGTTACTTTACTAGTTACTTGAAAAAAGTAATCTGATTACGTAACTCGCATTACTTGTAATACATTACCCCCAACACTGTCTGTAGGAAACACAAGGAATATTAACCGGACCCTGGTTTGCTTTGAAACCTTGTTTGACAAGCCCAGTGAACAACTAAATAACCCTGCTGAAGAAAACCAATTAAACCGTCCTCAGGCAGCGTGCTGGTTTCCACTGGTCAGGATTGATGGTTTCAGATGCTTGTTAGTTTCAGCATCTCAGTCCTTGAGCTAAACTGCAGAACTGGACGGTGCTTTTTCGATTTGGCAAGCTCTAATCTGGCTGGCTTTACTCAACTTCTGGCAGGTTCTGTCTGGTACGAGGCTGACACAATGAGGAAAAACAAATGACTGGATCAGCCAAAGTTTTCCAAGTTAGTGGCATCAAATCACAAATCACTCCTAGAAATAAAGGTTTTAAAAGGGTTTTTTTGCTGCACTGCCATAAAAGAACCATTTTTGATCCCCAAAGAAATGTTCAGTGAAGAGTTCCTAAAATAATAATTTTTTCTTAGTGTGATTTAATAATCTAAAGAAACTTTTATACATGGAAAGGTACCAAGGATTTTAAGGGTGCCAAAAAAGATGCAAGCAAGTAAATAAATGTATAAATAAATAAATAAATTAAACCGTTATTTTTAAGGATAAAACTGCCAGCAAACAGCATAAGAACTGGATGACTCGAGAGAATCAACGTTGCTACTGTTAACTAAACTATTAAAAAAATGTATTACAGATTTGTTTTCTTTACTCAAATAAAGCTGAAATAAAAATAAAATTAATTGAAAAAAAAAAAACTTGAACGAAAATTGGAATATTGCCTTGGCAACTAAGTTTAAGTTACAATTACTAAAACTAAAACTGAAATTAAAATAAAGCTAAATAAAATGTTAATAAAAGAAACACTAATAAAATGATAAAACTATTTTAAACTATTTTTTAAAATATTCAAAATATTAATAAATACTATGATAGCATGTAAATAATACAAAGTTTAAACCAGCTTAGACCACCAAACCTGGCTGTTTTAGGATGTTATTATTTTTCAGCAAGGAGGATTTCATGGAAACAATTAAGAAAACACAATAAGTTCTTGGTTTTCATATCACATCTCACACTCACACACACACACACACACACACACACACACAAACACACGTCTCTGGACTCAGGACTAGAGAGGAGAGGGTTGGTTGATGCAGGAAAGGACGTGTGTCCTCAAAGTCAAACAGGAAACAAACAGGAAACTCTCAAGCTATTATGGGATGTTTGGAAAGGATCCTACTAGGCAATTTGCATTGTGCAACTTGTGATGAAGTATCCGCCGTAGCATTTTGCACATTTTGTGATAAAGTGCAGAGAAAAAACAGACTCATATGTCCACTTTGTTTGGTGCTAATGGAACACACTCGATCTTTCACTAAACTACCAACACTTGAACAAGATCTATCGGTTAGACAGCTGGTTAGTTGCTTCCCCAAAGCATTTCAGTCAGGCTACTTGTGGTTATTCCAAACAATATGAAAAAAGCTAATAAAAAGTTAAACTTGCAGTCGTTTATGTGGTATAAAGTTGCATTTGAATGGCAGATGGTGCTAGAAACGGCTCGGTTGCTAAAAACACATTTGTCACCACAGATCCAGAACTAATATTTCTTGAAGGTTTGATTTATTGAATTTGGCACATGGATATACGCTGACACATGTGTGAGAGGTGCAACACATTTAAAGTTGGCAGTGAACAATGCTGAAGCTTGGAAGCCTGTTTCTGCCACGGGATAATAAAAAAAAGTTAGTTGTGACTTTTTATCTCACAATTTGGACTTTTTAAGGTTAAACTCCTTTTTAAGGATTTTTTTTTCCTGCAATTCTGGAAAAAAAAACTGCAAGATATAAACTCGCCATTATCTTTTAATTTTTTTTTTTATTCTGTGGTGGGAACAAAAAAGTCAGAATTCCAAGATAAACTCAGAATTATGAGAAAAATAAAGAATTGTGAGATTTAAACTCAGAATTCAGAGGAATAAAATCATAATTGTGAGACATAAATGCAGAGTTGCAAGAAATAAGTTGGAATTGTGAGATATAAAAGCAGAACTACAAGGGGACAAAAAATCTGAATTGCGAGTTTGTTTCTTAATATATATATATTTTTTTCCATGCCAGAAACGGGCTTTCATAGCTGAACATTTCTGTACTTTCTTTAAAAAAAAACAAACCTTAACACATACAGACAAATATAGACCATCTGTTAATATAAAGATCTCCTGTTACAGCTGTGCATTTATTTACAACTTTAATATATACATAAACAGCCTTAACTGCTAGAATTTCTCAGTATATGTACATTAAAACACCTGAAAAGAGTCCGAACCAGACTAATGACCAGTAAAGACGTGACTGGCCATGTGAAAACATTAATTTATACGACAAATCTCATGCCACCAAAGTGAGGCTAATATTTCATAAAGCAGAGTGTTTCCTGTGTTTTATATAGTGCAACATTCATTACTTGTCTGGAAACTGATATACAGTGGGTACGGAAAGTATTCAGACCCCCTTAAATTTTTCACTCTTTGTTATATTGCAGCCATTTGCTAAAATCATTTAAGTTAATTTTTTTTCCTCATTAATGTACACACAGCACCCCATATTGACAGAAAAACACAGAATTGTTGACATTTTTGCAGATTTATTAAAAAAGAAAAACTGATTAAGGGGGTCTGAATACTTTCCGTACCCACTGTATTTTGTTTGCATTGAGCAGCCCTGTGTGAAATCCACACGCTCGCTCTCGGTTTTGTCCCTGGCTGCAGGTGTCTGGTTTACTTTAGCACGAGGGTCGCTTAAGTAGACGCTTATCGCAGGAAATGCCTCGCTGGACTCATCGTGCCACAGTCCCTAAAGAGATTTGCTGCGGTCTCCATTTTCCCACTGTTTCCTTAACGGACAATTGATCTATATGAGAAATACGGGACGAGAGGTTGTGAAGCATGACGAGCAACTGCGTGAATATATTCGCAATATAATTATGTTTCTACATGATACAATTTCCAGGACTTTCTTTTTTTATTTTTAAAAAGTGCACTACAGGTCAAAAGTTTGGAAGATTTTTTTCAGACAGAAGTCTCTTCTGCTCATCAAGGTGGCTTTTATTTCATCAAAAATGCTGTAAAAAAAAAGCAAAATATTATTACAATTTAAAACAGCTGTTTTCTGTAGAATATCTGTTAAAATGTAATTTACTTCTGTGATCAAAGCTGAATTTTCAGCATAATTTCTCCAGTCTTCAGTGTCACATGATCTTCAGAAATCATTCTAATATCCTGATTTGCTGCTCAATAAACATTTCTGAATATCATATGATGAAAACATATTTTGTGAAAACCTTCTTTACTGTCACTTTTGATGAATTTAATTCATCCTTGCTAAATAAAAGTATTAATTTTGGCTAAAAATGGCAGTGTATCACACTTTCCACAAAACTATTCAGCAGCACAACTGTTTTCAACATTGATAATAATCAGAAATGTTTTATATATTAGAATGATTTCTGAAATATCGTGTGACACTGAAGACTGGAGTAATGATGCTGAAAATTCAGCTGCGCATCACAGAAATAAATGATACTTTACAATATAATCGAGTTATTTTGAATTGTAATAATAATTCACCATTTGTACTGCATTTTTGATCAAATAAATGCAGCCTTGCTGAGCAGAAGAGACTTCTTTCAAAAACATAAAACAATCTTTTGACCAGTACTATATATATATGTCCTTATTACTTTTATTAAGAAAATGCATTCTTCAGTGAGAAGATCAAATGGAGACTTTAGCAAAAAAGACCTCCAAAGTAAAAAAAAAAAGAAGATCTGAACAATGTCTGAAACTGTGCTCGGAGATCTCCATCTGAACTCCTTCACTCCTCATCAAACGATCTGAGCTGCTTTGCACATTCATTTCACAGCTCTAGACTCTTCCTGGGTGACTACAAGTGACTCATTTGAGTCCGTTTTTAGTTTTAAGACGCTTAAATGAACCAGAATGAACTCCATCGCATCTCCTGAGCTGTAATCGTGTGTGTTATCGCATCTGGAACTCGAGCAGCATCCAGGACTGTGAGTCTATAACCCCGCTGTGAGAGTCTCACCAAAGTGCGGATCAATAAAGTCACATTCCCAGTGTGTGCGTCACGTCTCGGCCGGAGCCGACCCGCTGCATTTAGGCGAGTGATCGAACTCTTTCCAGGTGCCCGAGCTACACGTGGGGCTGCGGTTGGTGATGTTGGTGAGCAGCGTGATTCTCCGTATGCTGCTGTCCGAATCCTCCTTCCGGAAGCTCTGCCGGATCTTGTGGCAGCAGGGGAAGCAGTGGGCGAAATCCTGCAGGAGGTGTCCGCTGAAAACCATGTAGATCCACGGGTTACATAAATGCTTGAAATAAAGAAACGGTCCAATAAATAATTATTTCCCCAAGTAACACAGTTCTATGTCTCACTGTTGGCTGTTTACGGTTGCTAAGCAACATAGGAACAATGATTAACATGGAATGCAACATTTTATCAACAGCTTAGAACATCCATCATCCAATCAGAATCTACAGTCACTGTACCGGCCAATCAGCATCCAGGACCGGAACTAAACGTTTATAACTTATAAACTATAAAACAAGATACAGTGTAACTATAAAAAGATGTTTATAAAAGGAATGATATTATAAGGTATCCTTTTTTTTTTCATCAAAAACAAGATCTCCAGACTTATTTATACGTTTACATTATGTAAATGTATCAACATATATATAAAAAAACAACAAAAAAAAGTATAAAAGATTTATTTATAATTTATTTTTATTTTTTTTACTTAGTTGGGCTTTAGTAATCTTTAACCAGGTGTTACTATGTTGCCAGATATTAGTAAAAATAAATATGCTATATTATTTATTATTTATATATAATAAACAAATAATTTTTACTATGCAAGCAAGCAACATAGCAATAGTAGTTAATATACTGTATAATGTATAATGTAACATTTTATCAACAGCTTAGAACATGCATCATCAAATCAGAATCTAGAGTCACTATATCAGCCAATCAGCATCCAGGACCAAAACTATGTGTTTTATAAAAAATTATTATATTACATGGTGTCTTTTTTTTCCTCAGCTAAAAGAGGCAAATATTTATTTATACAGGTAAAATTATCAATAAAAAATTAAATATATATTTTTTAATTTATTTGGGTTATTTCAGTCATTCTGAAGAAGGCGATAAGTCTGTGTTGCCAGATATTAGTGTAAAATAATTAATAATTCATTTGTTTTGATTAAAGTAATTTGTCTTGAAACTACTGTGTGAAAATGGGGTGAATTGGTTTAACTAAACATCCCATAAACATCAGCAGCTGTTCTCTTTAGACACAGTATTCTAGTCTCATGACTTCATTTCTCAAAGCATCTTTACAAGCATATCACAGAGACGATATTTAACACGTTAGCACTTCTTTCCATTAGCAGCCAGTTACTGCATTTTAAATGTAAGCTTCATTAAAGCTGCTGTCCTATAAACATCCTGAACATCCTGCTATATTATAAACCCATTTAATACAATACAATACAGTATGGGCACTTTTAATAAAGAGTTTAGTTTAAAATTCATATGAATGTATAGGGGGGCAATTTATATTTTTAGATGTTGTTACCACATTCACGCCGCATGATTACAATATGTTTTATATTTATATTTCAATAGAAATAATTTGAATAAAAATAATTTTAAAATAAATCTGACCAAATCAACCAGTATTTTTAGGGTCAGATCAGGTAGAAATAAGATAACTGCACATTTTCACTTTGTACAGTGCGCAATCCAATATTAATATATATGCAAATATGAAATATTAATGACAAGCAATATTAATGATAATTACTACCTAACTTTAATGTTACTACCTATTTAAGTTGTTATAAAATGTTGCCCAAAATACTTTAAATATGCTTGAAATGCATTAATCAAATGTACATTACATTTTAACATTTTGACTGTACATTAATCTGTTAAGGATTTCACAATTTTTGTCGGTGGTATAATTAAATATTCTGTTTAAAAGATATGTAATTTATTATAAAGTGTTATCATGCATATTTAATACTTAACATATAAATATGCATGAAATATATGAATAATTGTAACTTTTTGAGTGTACATAATAGAACATAATACTTTTCGTTAACTATATAATTAAATGTTTAAATGATATGAACCTTATTATAAAGTGCATATTTAACACTTAAAATATATGTATGTTATATGAGAAAAAATTTGCATCACAGTTTTAACTCTTGTCCATTAATCTGTTAATCATTATGTAAACATAATTAAAGGTGCAGGGTGCATGTTTAATACTTAAAATATAAATATGTATGAAATATATGAAAGAAAATGTTTAATGCACATTAATTATTAATGATGCCATTATATACAATGATGCCATTATAAACATCCTGTTTATAATGATGCCATTATATACAACAATGGCATCATTTTGTGGTGAAATTAAATGTTACATTTAAATATTCAAATGTTATTCAAATGATATGAACGTTCTGAAAAAGTGTTACTTTGCACATCAAATATCTGAGTCGTAATTTCACGACATCTTTTCACTCACCATCCCAGCTGAAGTTCTTGTCCCACACCGACCACATCTGCACGGTGAAAAACGGCGCCCAGCAGATGATATACGCGAGAACAATGACGAAAGTCATCTTGACGGTGCGTAACTTCGCTCTGGAGATCGTGGTGACGCTGCTCACAGAGCTCTTCCCGATCAGCCCGTTCTTGTGCGCGCCATGCGCCGGCGTCTTCTTGGTCTTATATCTGATGTTCATCCTGATGCTGTGGCATATGAATCCGTAGCAGGTCATCAATATGATCACCGGGATGAGGAAAATCCCCGCTGTGATCCAGGTGATGTAGGCGCGGAGTCCCCAGGGCTGGATGAAGTGACCCCAGCAGTCGTAAACCTCAGAGCCGTTCTGGATCTCACTGAGGGAGAAGATGAAGTACTGAGGGGTGCTGAGGAGCAAACTGCTGACCCACGTGCCTGCGATCATGATGTGGGACCTCCGGGTGGACTGCTGGAGGGTCTTGAGAGGGTGGCAGATGGCGATATAGCGATCTAGAGTCATCATAACCATCATGTAAGTGGACGCGAACATGCCCAGCACCTGCAGGTGCTTGACGATCCTGCACAGAAAGTCCGGTCCGTAGAAACGGAAGGTTATTTCCCAGCACAGCTGTGGAAGGACTTGGAAAAACGCGACCACTAGGTCTGCCAGGCTCAGGTGTTTGATGAACAGATGCATGCGGGAGGTTTTCTTCTTGGTGTTGTGGATGGCCACCAGGACGCTGCAGTTCCCGATCACGGCGACCGCGAAGGTGACGCTGAGGACCGCGATCTCGATTTTCGCGACTTCTTCGTCGCGTCCGAACGGGTCGGTGGAGTTGACCGGGTGCGACGTGTTGCTCAGGTGTCCCATTGCAAGATTCGCCGAGAATAACAGCAGTCCAACGCGTTGAGATGCGAGCGCACGGCGTGCGTAAAAGGAAACGCCGGTGTCCCGTTGCGCGCTGCTCCGCTATAGCTGGAGATGCTGAAACCTAGTAGCTAACTATCTGTGTTAGTAACCAAAACGCTGGAGATTTAAATCCCACAAGGGTTGAATCATAAACTATCTCCATTTTGCCCATGACCCAGACTTATTCAAGGAGACCTTTAGAGTTACAAAGCGTCTCCAAACAAGTAATCGTCGATTTCTAGTTATCAAGATCTAATGCCTGTGCAACCTAGATCTCCAAATGTCTCTCCTCGACTGTCTGTGGCTCTGCTCGAAGCTTTTTAAACCCGCCTCAGATTTCAGCCAAACCCACCGGTGTTCAGCAGCTCAATCCTATAGTTTAGAGTACAGACAAACCCTAAACCCACCCACCGGACCCCAGAGTAAACACCCCTCCTAAAGTCAGCTTTTTGTGAAGATCAGCCTTGACACATTCCCATAGAGTACAGATCCATAAATATTCTCACACTGTAACTCCTGTCGGGAACAGGATCAGCTCATCTTTTTTATTTTTTAAACAAATTAAAATTAATTAAAAAGTATATAGAAATAAATAGCTTTAATATCAATTATTATTGACATAATTTCCATGACAATTAAGGACATTTTCTTTAATTTCTCATTATTGTGAAAGACCACAAAAACACAATAAACAAATAAAAAAGATAAATTATTTGAATACATACATACAATATATTGCAAAAATAATGTCTGGGTCACTTTTCACTCTAAAATACAATAAAATTATTAAAATGAAATGAATGAATTGATTCATTAAATGAATCAATTATTGATGTCATTTTCGTGACAATTAAGCACATTTTCTTTGCAATTCTCACCACTGTGACAAACTGTTAAGTAGCCCACTGTTATCTAAAAAGCAATGATATATTATTTACATGCAATATATTACAAAATAATATATTATTTTAATTGTGTCAAGACAAAAAAACTTCTAAGTAGCCCATTGTATGTTAAAAACAATGAAGTATTATTTCAAATTTTATTATTATTTTAATACAAACCATATATTACATAATAATTTTGAAATATATTAGTTAAATTTCAGCTGTAAACACAGTAAAACTAGTTTCCCACATTTTTGGACATTTAAGACCTGACTAAGCACTTTAAAATTCAGTTTCCTTCAAATAAAGAATGATTCATTAATGAATTATTCGTACCAATTTGTGAATCATTTGGACAATGCATTTAAAATAACCAGCTCAAAAGAATGATTTGCTCAAACCACACATCGTAATGACCTGTGAGGACGTTTTACTGAACAAAAGAGCAATATTAAGCCAATTAAATATTTTAGAGCTGAACATAACAAAAGAAATTGTGAGAATCCTGTATTAAATATTGTCGGAAAGAGCCGTCGCTGTCTCAGACGAAGACAAAACAAAATGTTCTAGAAGAGTGAAAACAGGATTTCTGATCAGTAAATCAATAAAAGAAGAACTTATAAGAACTTATAAACTAAGGCCGATTTGTTATTAGTGTCCTAAAACTCCACATTCTCTCCAGTTTGTTACGGTGACCTGAATGTCAGGCTTATTTATACGCAACTGTTCAACTTTATCAAGACGATGTGAAATAAAGCTTTAATCAGTGAAATGTTCATTCATCTGAACTAAGACTAAATGAAAAAGCATTCAAAATAAAACAAGTAAGGTTGCATATGACTGGTTTGTTTGCACAAAAGTTCGATATGGCTAAATTGCATGAATAGATTTGAGAGTTGTTTATTGTCTGTAGAAATGTGAGTGGTAATCGTCTGTGCTAAATGCGTCACTGGGTAATGCACAAGTTTGTATGCTGGCAGGCAAATGATTCATCTGAGCTGCATTTACTTTATGGATCATTTGGTGACTCTCACTGTCTCACTTTATTCGGCTAATGGCACTGGATGGGCAGCAGTTCTGCAAATCTGTGCTTCTCAGCTGGTTTTGCTTCAGAACAGATTTCACTTTGGACAAGTGACCCAACACAGTCCCAGAATTTTAAAAAGTCCTTAAAAATTAACATGATTTACTGGATGCATGATCTTTGACATTAAAGTAATGGTTCACAAATTCGCTGAAAATGTGTTCATCCTCAGGCCATCCAAGATGTAGATGAGTTTGTTTCTTCATCAGATTTGGAGAAATGTAGCATTGCATCAGTGTCTCAGCAATGGATGTGAATGGGTGCCGTCAGAATGAGAGTTGATAAAAACATCACAATAATGCACACCACTCCAGTCCATCAGTTAACATCTGGAGAAGACAAAAGCTCTGTGTTTGTAGCAAACAAATCCATCACTTTTAACTTTAAAACTTAGTTTCTGGACAAAATATGAATCAATAACCCATAATAACGTTTCCTCCAGTGAAAAAGTACATCTCCTGTTATCTCTCACATCAAAATCCACCCACATATTTGTTTAGAGCTGTTTTGGACTGTTTAAAACGGTGTTTGATTATTGGATTATGGACTCGTATTTTAGCTGAAAGCAACAGTTTGAAGTTAAAACATCTTATTTGTTTCTTATAAACATGCAGCTTTTGTCTTCTCCAGATGTTAACTGATGGACTAGAGTGATGTGGATTACTTGTGGATTATTGTGATGTTTTTATCAGCTGTTTGTACTCTCATTCTGACGGCACCCATTCACATCCATTGGTGAGACACTGATGCAATGCTACATTTCTCCAAATCTGATGAAGAAACAAACTCATCTACATCTTGGATGACCTGAGGGTGTTTGTTACACAGTATTATTTGCATTTAGTGTTTTTCCCTGCTGTCCATGAGCCACTTCTGAAGATCTCAGCAGCTGAAGCATTTAAAAACCTTTCCTGGCAGTCCTTGTTAAATATACAACTAGACACTGGCCATTAAAATGTATAAGTATCATTCATACATGATTGAGATTCAATACTGGTATCTATTAATACTGCAGTAATGGAACTGAATGTCTAACGTCATTGTTCTTTCTTTTTTCCGTGAGTCTGTGTAAGGTTTGTAACCCATTAATCCCCTTCTACCGCTTCACTCATCTTTTTTTTTGAGGTAAAGAGGGATACGCATATAAAAGCC
Organism: Sinocyclocheilus anshuiensis; assembly: GCF_001515605.1. NCBI lineage: Eukaryota > Metazoa > Chordata > Actinopteri > Cypriniformes > Cyprinidae > Sinocyclocheilus > Sinocyclocheilus anshuiensis. Next base: position 593,173 of record NW_015554065.1, read on the forward strand.
TATTAATACCCGTCCCATCCTGTGTGCCAGTCTTCTTCAAATATTTGCCTCACTTTGTCTGTTTTTTCTTCTTTGCAGTTTGGGTGCATTATACTCACCGTCTCTCTGCCAGCCGAAATCTCCCTCGCTCTCTCCATTTAACCCTTTGATGCAGTAATATCACTAAGAAGCAAATCAATAAGAAAAATTATTACAGAAATAGTTCACCCCAAAAATATGAATTGCCATTAATTACTTGCCTTCATGTCGGAAATGTGGATCTTCACAGAAATATTCAATTCAGAGGGATCACATCTGATCTGAAAACTTTCAAGTAGACTATTGCAATGTAAAAAAAGAACAATGATTTATTATTTAAATAATACATGCAATATATTACAAAAATAATTGTTTAATATTTTTTATTTAAATAATAATTATTTAAATATTACATCTTAAAAACTCTAGCAACCATCTAGAAAATATAATTCAATTTATTTATGCAAAATATAATTTATAATTTCTTCTTAAATGACACGTTGTTATGAGATTTGCCCTCCAATAAATATCAAACTCAAAGAAAAAAGGCCAAAAAACCCAAGAAACACCCAGAACACTCTAGCAACCACATGGCAACGCCCTTGCAACTACCAGAACAAGCCAGCAACAGCATAGCAACACCCTAGGAAACCACTTAGCAACTCCCTAGCAATCATTAAAAACACCCCAGAAATGGCATGGCTACACCCTAGGAATCCACCTAGTAAAGCCTTAGCAACCACTTAAAACACCCCAGCAATGGCCTAGCAACGCCCTAGGAAACCACCTTGTAATCCTTAGCAACCATCTAAAACACCCCAGCAATGTCATAGCAACGCCCCAGGAAACCACCTAGCAACCATCTAAAAAACACCATCAACAGCATAGCAACACCTAGCAACGCCCTAGCAAACATCTAAAACACCCTAGCAACAGCATAACAAAGCCTTTGGAAACCACCTAGCAACGCCCTAGCAAACATTTAAAACACCCCAGCAATGGCATAGCAATGCCCAGGAAACAACCTAGCAATGCCCTAGCAACCATCTAAAACATCCTAGCAACAGCATTGCAATGCCCTATAAAAACCAACTACCATCGCCCTAGCAACCACCTAAAACACTCCAGCAACAGCGATGCAATTGCACCTAGCAATGCACTAGCAACCATCTAAAACACCCTAGCAATGGCATAGCAACACCCCAAGAAACATTTTAAAAACTCTAGCAACCACCTAAAAAATATAATTCAGTTACTTTCTTCAAAATACTACTTATCATTTCCCCTGAAATGACATTTTCTTGTGAAATTCGTCCTCTAATAAATATCAAACTCAAAAAACAAGGACAATGTAATATATTCTTATTAAGAGATACGCGTCATGGTAACGCGTTGCTACGACATCTCTGATGACTGGGAAGCACGACTGTCCCACTGACATCAAACCGCATGCATTATCTGTGCGCTTCCAGCGGTGATGCTGAGAACTCATGCCGATCTCTGTGACCAAGACTATAAATCACGACCCACACATCACAGTCTATGAAAAGAGTCCAAAACTTCCCATCAGAACAGAGACACGAAACATAGACTCTCTATTCCCAGAAAGAGAGCATCCTGCGGTTCCAGTCTGGACAATGGGAAGTGTGTGTGTGAGTTTATTCTCAAGACAGAGCCGAAGATATCAGTTCCTTATGTTTGACTGCAGGACAAATCCATATGAGTGCAAGCTGTTCATGGGATTATTTAAAATTATATTAAAGATGTTTGCTAAGTCAAGAATCACTATTACTATTACTCATACTGAGGTTTCTGTATGAAACGTCAGTATGTATATCGTCCTGCAGCGTTTGTGCTCCAGACATGAATGATTCCTCATATCATGTGTCTTGTTATGGAGAGTGTGCTGTTCATTTATTAAGTGATCAAATACACCATTTTCACCTGCGGCATCATAAAACAGGAGACAAATTCACACAGATTTTCACCTAGCAATGCCCCAGGAAACCACCTTCCCTAGCAACTATCGAAAACACACTGACAACTGCATAGCAACACCCCATAAAACACCCAGAGCACTCTAGCAACCACCTAGTAATGCCCTTGCAACTACCAAAACACCCTAGCAACAGCACAGCAATGCCCCAAGACACACTGAGAGCATTCTAGCAACCTCCTAGCAACGCCCTAGCAACTACCAACACACCCTAGCAAGCACATAGCAACGCCACAGTAAACCACTTAGCAACCATGTAAAACCCCCTAGCAACTGCATAGCAACATTTTGAACAGTCTAGCAACTATCTAGAACACCCTAGCAACAACATAGCAACACCCTAGGAAACCCCCTAGTAATGCCCTAGCAACTGCATAGCAATGCCCCAAGAGACACCTTTGAACACTCTAGCTACCACTTAGCAACAGCCTTGCAACTACACTGTAGCAATAACATAGCAACGCCCCAGGAAACCACCTAGCAATGCCTTAGCAACCATCTAGAATGCCCTACCAACTGCATAGAAATGCCCCAAGACACACTCAGAGCAGTCTAGCAACCTCCTACCAATGCCCTTGCAACTATCAACACACCCTAGCAACCATATAGCGACGCCCCTAACAACACCGTATGGTTTTTCTTTAATTTTCTCAATTATACTCTTCTATAAAAAGTTTTATTCTGCAGCATACAGTTTGTGTTTAGCTTCAATACAGCTCAAAACTAAATAAAACATGCAGCGTGACGCTAAAGAATCACTGCAAGATGTTTGGTACACAGACGCAACTGATTTCTACATTTCTAAAATAAACAACTAAATCAAGTAAATACATATAATGATCTTATCGCTAGTGGCTAATGTTTGGCCCTGCATGTGCCAGTGCTGGGACGTGTGTCTAGCCTGTCAAATCGCACTCTAGATGCTAAACCCATAATGTTTTACTTACACAATGAGAAACACAGAGAAAAATATTGTTTGTGCAATACAATGTTCCAGAATTCGACATGGCTATTTGTCACAAACCACTTACATTAACTAAGGAAGCTGTTGTACTGCATGTCTTACTGCCCCATGTGACATGAACAATTTCACATCTCTGACTTCTGTCTTTGGTTTCGGAGTATAGTTTGAGACAAGAGCACTCTAGCAACCATTTTAAACAACCTAGCAACTGCATAGCAACGTCCCAAGAAAAACCCAGAACACTCTAGCACAAGGGTGTCCACACACTGTCCTGCAGAGTTTAGCTCCAACCCTAATTTAACACACCTGAACCAGCTATTCAAGCGCTTACTTGGAATACTAGAAACTTCCAGGCCGGTGTGTTGAGGCAAGTTGGAGCTAAACTCTACAGGACACTGGCCCTCCAGGACCGAGTTTGGACACCCCTGCTCTGCATAGCAACACCCCAGGAAACAACTGGAATACTCGCACAACACCCTAGGAATACCACAGCAACCATCTAGACCACCCTAGCAACTGCATATCAGCGCCCCAAGATAAACCTCCAAATAGGAATGCCATAGCAACTATCTACAACACCCTAGTAATTGCATAGCATGAAAAGCACAGAACCATAGCAACGCCCCAAGAAAAGCACAGAACCCTCTGGCAACCCCCTAGCAACTGCATAGCAACGCCTCAAGAAAAGCACACAACACTCTAGCAACCTCCTAGCAACTGCATAGCAACGCCTCAAGAAAAGCACAGAACACTCTAGCAACCTCCTAGCAACTGCATAGCAACGCCTCAAGAAAAGTACAGAACACTCTAGCAACCTCCTAGCAACTGCATAGCAACGCCCAAAGAAAACCACAGAACACTCTAGCAACACCCTAGCAACTGCATAGCAATGCCTCAAGAAAAGCACTGAACACTCTAGCAACCACCTAGCAACACCCTAGCAACTGCATAGCAATGCCTCAAGAAAAGCACTGAACACTCTAGCAACCACCTAGCAACACCCTAGCAACTGCATAGCAATGCCTCAAGAAAAGCACAGAACACTCTAGCAACCACCTAGCAACACCCTAGCAACTGGATAGCAACGCCCCAAGAAACAGGTGAGCAAATCGCGATCTCTGACGTTTGACTTTGGTATGGGAACACAGTTTGAGACACTGTTGATCTCTTCTGAAGCTTTAGAGGAGACACATGTGAGATGACTGTAGTCTTTTTCTCGGGAGAAACATCTAGAGACATTACATTTAACAGGACAAATCTGTTTTGGTTTAATTGATTGACACTGTAAAGAGATCTTATTTGTCATTTCTCTTCCCTGTGGGAATGTGAGTTGGAAAAAGCAAAACTCTCAGGAATCGTCCACCGAAGGGAAGATCAGTAACGCAAAGAAACACTGCAGACCATCAGGCCACCGTGTCTGTTTCTGCTAAATTCAGGAGTTGGCAGCTGAAAACTTGTTTTTCTGCTGTCAAGATCCAGACAGTCTAATAAAAAATTAATCACAAAAATCCAGATCCAGATGGTGTAATGTTTACCTCGGACAGGGATCGATTATCATATTACGGTGAGAACTGACTCGTGTACGTCTCGAGAAAGATTGTGAATCTCTAAACATCTTACCACTTTATTGTGAAACATTAATGACCTGCTTTCATACAAAATGTCTTTTTTATATTAGTCTGATGCTGGGGTACATAAAAAAAAACAAAAACAAAAAAAAAACATCACAGTTATTACCATAAATGAGGAGAGGTGCTAAAAACAATAACTAAACAAACAAATAAATAAGTAAACAAAGAAAGAAAGAACTATTTAAAGTCAGTGTCAAGCAACATTAAATAAACTTTCTTATCTGAAAGGAGATTTCAAAGAGAAAAAATAAATTAATTAATATTCGCAAAACACATTCCCATGTGGATGGTATAAGATTTCTTAGAGTACATCCAAGTTCAAACTTTTTTATTAATGAGGAAATAAAGTACTTCCATTAATCACTGCAAATGGCATAAGTGAATTAGAAATGAAGGTAGAAGAATACTACGAATACTAAATATAAATTCTGAAATGTTATGTGAGAATTAACAACGTGCTTTTCATACAAAGTATGTTTCATATGGGATTCATTTTTTAAGAAACATCAGAGTTACAATTATTACCATAAATAAGGAGAGGCGCTAAAAACAAAACAAAATAAATAAATAAATAAAATATCACAATCACAGACATTCTTATCTGAATGCAGATTTCTATGTAAGAAAAATGCAATAAATAAATAAATATTCGCAAATCACACACATTCCCATCTGGATGGTATAAGATTTCTTAGGGTTTAAACTTTTTTATAAATGAGGAAATTAACTACTTAAGCATTTCCATGAATCATGGCATAATTAATTTAGAATGGTGAAAACAAAGGGGAATTTCACATCTGTTGCCCTCTATTATGAACGCTGGTTTAATGACCTGCAAGTGTGTTGTAAAATAAAATCAGAAATCAAATGTGAGACTTATGAGACACACATATTGACCCATAAAAACGCTATTCAGAAATGGGTCAGTTATATAAGTTTTATATATCTATTAAAATAGGCTTATTTTGTGATAGACGCACAGCTTTGCAAACAAAGATACAGATTTTATTGACCTCTAACGGATATGGACCCTATAGGACATGTACATGTATGCAATGCATTTGAACAGTTATGTAACTCTGTGACTGACACCTGATATTAGAAAACAACATGTGGAAATAATCCAGGCGTACAGACATAAAACATTATGGGAATTAAGTTCAAAGCATTTTTGTTAGTGATATATAAATTTGCCCACACTTGATGACAGTTTGGATGGTACCACGATTATTGAAGGATCAGATTGGATTTGATCACTTACCATGTTCATATAGATATTATATATCAAGGTGGGACCCTTTGTGCAAGACATTTCTTCAGTTAAACTATTTCTGAACTCGTAGATATTTATTCTTGAAATATGACTATGGTAGTATACGGTTGTGGCGAGGGGGGCGTGGTTCAGCGAAGTCTGCAGCGGGAGAGAGGGATGGGAGACGAGCGGTGAGTAAGTAGGTCAAGTGCAAAATGATGAACACCGGTGTCTGATCGCAGTAATTAGCCTGGAGAGACCGGATAAAAGGGCAGACTGGAGAACGTGGTGAGAGAGAAAGACTGGGACTCGTGGCCATCCCTTAGCCGGAGGAGGAGAGCCTACTGAACTGAGTTTATGCCCTGGGCAGATTGAGAACGCGCTGGAAGCGCCCCGTTTGTGTTTTGTTGAACTTTAAGGAAAGAAATAAAAGAGCCATGAGTCTCCAAACCGCCTACCTGAGTCACTTCCTTCTTCCCACTACGAACTTTGTTACACTGGTGCCGAAACCCAGGAAGGAAGTGATAACGCCGCCGCCGTCATGTCATCTCCGTCAAGTTCGCCTTTTGCGGAAGTCATCCACTCGCTCGTGGGCCTCCACCAAGGGCACCATCAAGAGCTGCTGGACCTGAGGGAGGATCAGGAGCGTCGATTCCGGGCCCTCGTCCAGATGCAGCAGGAGGACCGCGAGCTGTTCCAGAGCTGGATAGACCGGGAGGTTCGGGCGGGGGAAAGTCCATCTGCCCCGGCCCTGCCAGCCCACCTGCCCTTGAACAAACTGAGCCCTCAGGATGATCCGGAGGCCTTCATCGACCTCTTTGAGAGGACCGCCGAGGCATGTGGGTGGCCCCGGACGAACTGGCCAGTGCGCCTCATCCCGCTGCTGTCAGGGGAGGCCCAGATGGCTGCGCAGCAGCTGCCAGTTCAGAACCTCCTGGTCTACGACGACCTCAAGCGAGCCATCCTCCAGTGGGTCGGCCTGAACCACGAACAACACCGTCAGCGTTTCCGATCACTGGAGCTGGGGGAACATGGCCGGCCCTTCGTGATGGCTCAGCAGCTCCGGGACGCGTGCCGCAAATGGCTGTTGGCCGGGGGAAGCGACGTCGACCAGATCATCGACTGCGTGGTGCTGGAGCAGTTCGTCGCGTGGTTACCGACGAACACCGCGCAGTGCCGGAACCCTCTCTCTCTCTCTCCCCCTCTCTCCTACCTCTAAACCTGTCCCTCTCCCTAGGTCCCGGGGGTCCCGGGGACCGCGAGCACAGCCCCGGTGGAGGGGCGGTCCGGCGCTGGAGTCCGCGGGACTGAGGCCCCTCTCCAGGTGAGCGGGGCCGGCCAGCTCGAGCGCCTCGGGGGTTAACGTTCCTCTGCTCTCTCCAGGCCAATTGCTTGATCCGCTTCCTCCCACCAGGGCGGCGGGGAGGTCTGGGCCGGCCTGTTGGCGTTGCGGGGACCCAGGGCACTTTATTGATCGGTGTCCGGTGATGGAGGTGGGGACACTGATCCGGGTCCCGGACGCCCCACAGGCTGCCCCCGGTCCAGCCGGCATGTACCAAATACCTGTGAGTATTAAGGGGGGTACCTATTGGGCTCTGGTGGATTCAGGATGTAACCAGACCTCGATCCATCAAAGCCTAATTCAGCCGGCGGCATTGGATAAGAGCTGCGTGGTTCGGGTGCGGTGCGTACACGGGGATGTGGTGAGGTATCCTATAGTGCTCCTAGCTATCCAGTTCCGGGGTCAAAAACATAACGTGGAGGTTGCAGTTAACCCGCACCTCAGGCATCCGCTAATTCTGGGAACCAATTGGCCAGCTTTTAATCACTTATTGGGGTATTTGTGCGCGGATGTCTCTTGGGAAAAGGAGAAGCAAGGAGGGGAGGCGGCCGTGCAGGCAGGGGAGGCGGTACCGCGGCTGCCTGAGCCTGAGACAGGGGAACCGAGCGCTGCCGAGAGGCTAATCCTCCCGGAGCGTGATGATTTTCCCCTGGAGCAGTCTCGGGATGAGACGCTGAAAAATGCGTTTGAACAGGTCTGCTCCATCGACGGACAGCC
>NW_015554065.1:607115-608094 GCF_001515605.1 Sinocyclocheilus anshuiensis
GGGGGAAAGTCCATCTGCCCCGGCCCTGCCAGCCCACCTGCCCTTGAACAAACTGAGCCCTCAGGATGATCCGGAGGCCTTCATCGACCTCTTTGAGAGGACCGCCGAGGCATGTGGGTGGCCCCGGACGAACTGGCCAGTGCGCCTCATCCCGCTGCTGTCAGGGGAGGCCCAGATGGCTGCGCAGCAGCTGCCAGTTCAGAACCTCCTGGTCTACGATGACCTCAAGCGAGCCATCCTCCAGCGGGTCGGCCGGAACCCCGAACAACACCGTCAGCGGTTCCGATCACTGGAGCTGGGGGAAAACGGCCGGCCCTTCGTGATGGCTCAGCAGCTCCGGGACGTGTGCCGCAAACGGCTGTTGGCCGGGGGAAGCGATGTCGACCAGATCATCGACCGCGTGATGCTGGAGCAGTTCGTCGCGCGGTTACCGACGAACACCGCGCAGTGGGTCCAGTGCCACCGGCCGGCGTCGCTGGACCTGGCCATCCAACTGGCGGAGGACCAGATGGTGGCGTGCCAGGGGGCCGGAACCCTGCCCTCTGTCTCTCTCTCTCTCCCCCTCTCTCCTACCTCTAAACCTGTCCCTCTCCCTAGGTCCCGGGGGAATCTCCCACCGCGAGCGCAGCCCCGGTGGAGGGGCGGTCCGGCGCCGGAGTCCGCGGGACTGAGGCCCCTCTCCAGGGGGGCGGGGCCGGCCAGCTCGAGCGCCTCGGGGGTTAACGTTCCTCTGCTCTCTCCAGGCCAATTGCTTGATCCGCTTCCTCCCACCAGGGCGGCGGGGAGGTCTGGGCCGGCCTGTTCGCGTTGCGGGGACCCAGGGCATTTTATTAATCGGTGTCCGGTGATGGAGGTGGGGACACTGATCCGGGTCCCGGACGCCCCACAGGCTGCGCCCAGTCCAGCCGGCATGTACCAAATACCTGTGAGTATTAAGGGGGGTACCTATTGGGCTCTGGTGGATTCAGGATATCACCAG
>NW_015554065.1:610012-617108 GCF_001515605.1 Sinocyclocheilus anshuiensis
CCGGAGTCCGCTGGACTGAGGCCCCTCTCCAGGGGGGCGGGGCCGGCCAGCTCGAGCGCCTCGGGGGTTAACGTTCCTCTGCTCTCTCCAGGCCAATTGCTTGATCCGCTTCCTCCCACCAGGGCGGTCTGGGCCGGCCTGTTGGCGTTGCGGGGACCCAGGGCACTTTATTGATCGGTGTCCGGTGATGGAGGTGGGGACACTGATCCGGGTCCCGGACGCCCCACAGGCTGCCCCCGATCTAGCCGGCATGTACCAAATACCTGTGAGGATTAAGGGGGCTTATTGGGCTCTGGTGGATTCAGGATGTAACCAGACCTCGATCCATCAAAGCCTAATTCAGCCGGCGGCATTGGATAAGAGCTGCGTGGTTCGGGTGCGGTGCGTACACGGGGATGTGGTGAGGTATCCTATAGTGCTCCTAGCTATCCAGTTCCGGGGTCAAAAGCATAACGTGGAGGTCGCAGTTAACCCGCACCTCAGGCATCCGCTAATTCTGGGAACCAATTGGCCAGCTTTTAATCACTTATTGGGGTATTTGTGCACGGATGTCTCTTGGGGAAAGGAGAAGCGAGGAGGGGAGGCGGCCATGCAGGCAGGGGAGGCGGTACCGCGTAATCCTCCCGGAGCGTGATGATATTCCCCTGGAGCAGTCTCGGGATGAGACGCTGAAAAATGCGTTTGAACAGGTCTGCTCCATCGACGGACAGCCCCTCCAGCCGGCACGGCCCCCTTCTTATCCCTATTTTGCTATTTTAAAAGATAGGTTGTATCGAGTGACCCAAGACGCTCAGACAAAACAGGAGATGCGACAGGGGAACCGAGCGCTGCCGAGAGGCTAATCCTCCCGGAGCGTGATGATTTTCCCCTGGAGCAGTCTCGGGATGAGACGCTGAAAAATGCGTTTGAACAGGTCTGCTCCATCGACGGACAGCCCCTCCAGCCGGCACGGCCCCCTTCTTATCCCTATTTTGCTATTTTAAAAGATAGGTTGTATCGAGTGACCCAAGACACTCAGACAAAACAGGATACAACCCAGTTGTTAGTTCCTAAAAGCCGTTGGGAAATGCTTTTCCAGGCGGTTCATTGTAATCCTATGGCAGGACATTTGGGACAAGCAGCAACTTTGAACCGGTGGTGGAACGATTTAATCGCACGTTGAAGACCATGATTCGGAAGTTCATTCACGAAGACGCCAAAAATTGGAATAAATGGCTGGAACCCCTATTATTCGCTGTGCACGAGGTACCGCAAGCCTCGGGGTTTTCCCCCTTTGAGCTCCTTTTTGGGCGCCAGCCCCGTGGGGTTTTGGACGTCCTGAGAGAGGCTTGGAAGGAGGGACCTTCGGATAGCAAAAACGAAATTCAGCATGTGCTGGACCTGAGAACAAAACTCCACACATTGGGGCAGCTCTCTATGGAGAATTTGTTACAGGCCCAGGACAAGCAGAGCCGGCTGTATAATTGGGGAACCAGAGTACGCAATTTTGCACCGGGAGATAAAGTGCTTGTATTACTCCCTACCTCTAGCTCTAAATTACTCGCCAAGTGGCAAGGACCATTTGAGGTCACACGGCGGGTGGGCGATCTCAATTATGAGGTAATTCGATCGGACAGGAGTGGAGCACGTCAAATTTACCACCTTAACCTCCTTAAAAAGTGGAGCGAGGTGGAACCGGTGATGCTGGCGACGGCAGTGAGTGGAGAGGAAGATCTCGGGCCAGAGGTGACCAATAAGATCCAATCCCTTTTGTTGAACTTTAAGGAAAGAAATAAAAGAGCCACGAGTCTCCAACAGCCTACCTGAGTCACTTCCTTCTTCCCACTACGAACTTTGTTACAACGGTATATTAAACAGAGACTTGCTTGAAATTCCCAAAAATATGAATTTAGCAGTAGTCACTGCTGGGTAGATTACTTACAAATTGTAATCCATTACTGATTCCAGATTACATGACAACAATTGTAGTTAGTAATGTAATCCATTGCACATTTTAGGTAATATAATTGGACTACTTTTTGATTACTTTTGACCTAATTAGTTTATTGCATTGATTTAAATTGTATATTTTTGTACCATATTGATATAAAATATAAAGAGTATTTTTTGGAATCGGATTACATGTAATCTGTTACTACCCAGCACTGGCAGTCGTAATATTAAATGGAACCTGAAATGCACAAATTAGACTTTCATCTGCATTAATAAAGGTTCACAACATCTGTAGTGGAATCAAAAAGTATTTGGAAATACAAGTCATATTTAAAAGTGTCTGAATATCAAACGATCAAAGCAAGTGGTATTCTCAGAAACATTTTTGGCCATTTTTGCAATGCCTTTGTTGCCTTCATTTGATGTCAAGTTGATTTTAGTGGATGCATGAAGTCATTTTGCATTCCATTCAATTTGGAACTAGTTCCAACTAGTTAGAATTTCCAGTGTTCTGCTTGGAAAAGAGCATAATGCCAGTTGACATTGGACGTGCAACCTGGAAATTGGTGTGGAAATCTAAAACTCTCATTTAGGCGAGATGTGGGTGTATTATGTCATGTGGGTCAATGATAAATAATCATTTTTGAGCAAATTCATTTTTGTTTCTTTGTGTCATCTTTTGAGCGTCTGGCAACGGACTTTATGGATGGAAGTAGGCAATATCAATAAGGTATGCAAGGTATGCACCACAGATGGCCCCGCCCCAAACTCACGCCATTGGTCGAATCAGTTTTGCTGTGTCAAGCTGTTCAGACAAACAGATCAATGTTTTGAAAGTAACACAGAGTCACTAGGTTTATAGTTTTCAGGGGAATCAACCTACCAATGTTGACTAGTTGACTCTCAAACTAGTATAGGAAAGTTTTTTAACCTTGTCCACATGCTTTTGGGCCTACTGTGTGCAGTAGTATTTAATTTTATTATGTACACGTTTTGGGTTACAAAAACTAAAAGCCCACATATATTTTCCACTGAGATCTTCCCAAAACTTTCACATTAACATCAATGCTTCTTTGAAACTGATATATTGACATGGCATTCATCAGTTTTTTTTAACTCATCAAATGTACTGTATCATGAGATTGTTTTCCCACTGAAGTTCAGACCAAAGGAATCTCTAATGGACTTGCATGATTTTACGACTGATCATGGGGGATCACAAAATTCCCAAGAACTCAGATTTCAAAGATTAGTTAAAACCAAGAAGATTTATTCTGTTTATTCCACTTAAATTGTCATCTGACTAATCATATTCAATAAGACTTGACAACCACATAAATGATTACGGGTTTTGAGAGCAATGCACATAATGGGAGGCTTTTCCACAAACAAGATCCAAGTAAAACAGTCTTTAAGACCCCCCACCAGCTCTTGGACGGCTGTTTGAGAGAAGATGATTCACTCCGATGGAGAAGTGACTCCTGCATATGAAGTGTCATGTGAAAGTCGTCTCTGATTGGGACTCAGGGGGATCATGGGATACTGTGAGGGTCTCTCACTGGCATTCTGCATTATATCTGCTTCAAACTGACCTTTTGTACTGATCACGGACCCGTTTCTTACAAACAATCAACATTCACAAGACCTCCACCAGTGCTGGGGAGGCTACCTAAAAACTAGCTGGCCAAACTACAAGCTAGTTGTCATTGAAAGTAGTTGAAATCCACTGAAGTGAAAAGTAGACTATCAATAAAGACAAAAAGTAAATAAAAACAATTCTGGCACGAAAACATCTCAATTGAAATATATTCAACAGACACTTTTACACTAAACAGCACTAATACAACAAGAAAACACTGAATCAAATAAAACAATGAAAAACAGCAGAAAGTACTGCTGTGAACACAAATACTTTTGTATTTATATATATATATATATATATATATATATATACTGTATATATATATATATAGTGAAAAGCTTGGTTGAAAGAAATATATTTCTCCTTAGAATGTTTTTCCAAAATAAATGTTGTTTAACCATGAAAAGAGAATACTGAAATTCAAATGCAACCTTATTTAAGTTTCACAAAATACAAACAGTAATAATATATATATATATTTTTATGTCTGTAAATATAACTGCCAAAAAAACAACTAAATTAATTCAATAAAATAACTTTCAATAACAAACCAACCGAACAAACCAACACACAAAAAATGAATCAACTTGTTGAAAAATTGGCTTGTTATTGGAATAGCTGATTTTAGTTAGTTACTTCCCAACACTGACCTCAGATCATTGTGAAATGATGGTTGTTGCCAATGCCCATTTGGAGGAAGTAGAGGGAAGGGGCAATGACTTGTCTTCTAACCCCAGGTCACCCTGATCTCTCTTGGGTTTCTCTCTGAACCATTGCAGTGAACTCGGACAGATGTCTGCTATTTTAGCTCTAAACTCGCCCATAATAGAAATCAGTTCTGTTTACATTTTGGCCCCCGTTAGGACATGCAGAAACATGCGTGCTCACACACAGCAGCAGCCATGCAGTACAAACATCTGGTCATGACCCATCGACAAATTAGCGGATGGGAGCCCTTGTGTTTAGAATCAGAGCGTGACGAATCACAGAACTCCTTAAATTTGGGCAATTAATCAAGCAATCGAGATGTCCACTCAAATACCCAGCAACGTCATAGCAACCACCCAGAACACCAATACAACTACCTAGCAACAGCATAGCAACCACCCAGAACACCCTAGCAACCACTCAGAACACCTCAAATTTGGGCAATTAATCAAGCAATCCTAGCAACCACCGGAAACACCTTTCCAACTACCTAGCAACAGCATAGCAACCACCCAGACCACCCTAGCAACCACTCAGAACACCTTAAATTTGGGTAATTAATCAAGCAATCAGAATATCCTAGCAACCACCAGAAACACCTTTCCAACTACCTAGCGACAGCATAGCAACAACCCAGAACACCGTAGAAACCACCTAGCAATAGCAACCATTAAGAATACTTCAACTTGGGCCAATAATCAAACACTCAGAATGTCCCAGCGACTACATAGCAACAGAACAGCAACCATCCAAAACATCCTAGCAACTGCAAAGCAACCACTGAGAATACATTAAACATGGGCCAGTAATCAGTTACTCAGAACGTCCGAGCAGCTACCAAACAACGGCATAACAACGATGTAAAACAGTCTAGCAACACTGAGAATACCTTTAACATGGACAAATAATAAACTGCTCAGAATGTCCTAGAAACAGCATAGCAACCACTGAGAACACCCTAGCAACTACCTGGAGATGACATAACCACCAAGAACACCCTAGCAACTAAATAGCAACAGCACAGCAACCACCCAGAACACCATAGCACCTACCTAGCAATGGCATTAACAACCACCCAGGAAACTCTAGTAACTACCTAGCAATAGCATAGCCACCAGCACACCATAAGAACTACCTAGAAATAGTATAGTAACCGTTCAGAACACCATAAGATCTACCTATCAACCATATAGTAACCGTCCAGAACACCATAGCAACTGCCTAGTAACAGCATAGCAAACATCCAAAACACCTAACAATTACCCAGCAACGATATAACAACCACCCAAGACACCCTAGTGACTGCCTAGCCACAGTATTGCAACCACCCAGAACACCCTTAAAATTCTCTAGCAACCATCCAGGACACCCTAGCAACTGTCTGGCAATGGGATAATAACCACCCAGAACACCCTAGCAACTACATAGCAAAAGCATTGCACCCACCCCGAACACCCTAGCAACCATTCAGGAAACCATAGCAACTCCCTAGCAACAGTTTATAGCAACCACCCAGAACAGCAAAGCAATTGCCTAGCAACTATCCAGGACACCCAAGCAACTGTCTGGCAATGGGATAATAACCACCCAGAAGACCCTAGCAACTACATAGCAACCATTCAGGAAACCATAGCAACTCCCTAGCAACAATTTATAGCAACGACCCAGAATGCCCAAGCAATTGCCTAGCAACCATCCAGAACACCCTAGCAATGCTCTAATAATAGGATAACCACACAGTACACCTTAGCGACTTCCTAGCAACAGTTTATTGCAACCACCCAGAACACCCTAGCAACTGCATAGCAACATGTTAACAACCCCTCAGAACACCCTAGAAGCTGCTTAGCAACACCCTGGAAACCACCCCAACCCCCCCTAGCTTTTTAGAGGAGTGTTTTCACACTTTCTTCATCACATGAAAAGTTCTAGTTCCTCTATAACATCAGACTTGCATGAAAAAGTGTAAATAAACTCCCCTCACTGACTGTCTGCTGATTCATTTAGAAATGAAGAAAGTGACTGTCTTTATGAATGGATCATTGAATCACTGACTCAAATTTTTCATTCAAAAGCCAGTTAATTAAACTCTCTCAGTATTAACTTCTTATTTGTTGATCTGTTGTATAAAATCAATACAATAATCGCGATCGCTCCGATATTCGGGAAAACGGCACTCTTGCTTGTGTGATATTGCTTAACTATATTATATCATATATATATAAACTATACAGGGAAATGTTTTGCTTTAAAGGAACACTCCACTATTTTTGAAAATAGGCTCATTTTCCAACTCCCCTAGAGTTAAACAGTTGAGTTCTACCGTTTTCGAATCCATTCAGCCGATCTCCGGGTCTGGCGGTAGCACTTTTAGCTGTAGCTTAGCATAGATCATTGAATCTGATTAGACCGTTAGCATCTCGCTCAAAAATGACTACAAAGAGTTTCTATATTTTTCCTATTTAAAACTTGACTCTTCTGTAGTTACGTCGTGTACTAAGACCGACGGAAAATGAAAAGTTGCGATTTTCTAGGCCGATATGGCTAGGAACTATACTCTCATTACGCAGCGCCTGAAAATAGTCCCCAGCTAGGTAACTTCCAATAAGCCTATTTTCAGGCGCTGCGTAATATCATTGCGCCTGCTGCACCCATGGTACGGCAGCAAAGTTCCTTGATTATTACGCCGTAAACTACAGAAGAGTCAAGTTTTAAATAGGAAAAATATCGAAACTCTTTGGTCATTTTTGAGCGAGATGCTAACGGTCTAATCAGATTCAATGATCTATGCTAAGCTACAGCTAAAAGTGCTAC
>NW_015554065.1:618434-623038 GCF_001515605.1 Sinocyclocheilus anshuiensis
TAGAATTGTATAGATATAATTTAAGAGTGCACAGGAAAAAATGGACAATGGTTATTATACTTTTATAGTGTTTTTTATTGAGCTTGAAGCAGTAGGTAAATCACTAGCTACTTTCCAGTTCAAAAACAGCATTTTTATGTTGTCTTTCATGGAAGAAAGAAAGCAACGAGGGTGAGTAAATGAAGAGAGAATTCTTATTTTCCGGTAAATTGGAATTCCTTGCAGTTGAGCATTTGATTTCTCTCATTATTTTGTCTGTGAGTGCACAGCAGGCACACAACGTCATAAGACGCTGATATTTGGTTACATTTCGGTTGCGACGTCAGGTGACCAAAGTTCAATGTAAATTCAATGTCTAATGTCAATGTTAAATTGATGTCCAATACCGACGTTGATATTTTGTTGTTTTTAGGTTGTTTTTTTTCAAAAATAGTGGCGTTTTCCTTGAAGGGGCATTGTAACTATATTCTAATAGGCTTCATCACACAGTGAATGCTGTTTTTTTTTTTTCCCCATACATACTGGATGATAATGTCAGGTCGCACATAGTTAAAACAACAATCAGATGATAAATATCACACAACCCTACTTTGGCTATCTAATAATAATGCATTATGAGTTTTTTATTAAATGTCATACAGAGAGTCTGGAGTTCTAACTGCACAACTCCTGCTGGTTTATTCTTACACTGAAATGGGTTTGATCTCTCTGACCAGACCACAGCATTTGACAGATCACAAAGTATTTCAACCAGGATTGTGGAATTCAGGCCTGTGGTCGACGCGGGTCAAACCGACCCCACTTAAAGCTTCGACTGGGGACTCAACAGTGACGTGACAGCCGAAAACCAGACTTAATGATCTCCTTCCTGGAGAAAACCAATTCATGGGGCAACTGGAGGCCGTGGCTCTGAGGAACAAACTAAACCAACTGAATGTCGAGCGTTTCACAAGAACACTCAGAAGTTGGCTGCTGGATGTAGGTCAGGAAACACGCTCTCATGTGGAAACGTCACTTGCACGATTTATCAGCCTCATTCTGGTGACGTTTTTATGTCATTTTGGTTCAGATCTTCTCTCCAGATTGCTTTTACGACTGTGGCTTTCCAACATTTGGTTTTATTGTTCATTAGAAATTCAAGGTAATAAATTACAATGTGTTTTTATATCACTCTTGTGGACTGATGCAACCATGCTTTCTTTTCATACTGTGCGCATTGCTTTATGCATATTGTTGTTCTATTCTGTATGTGCAGCATATCAATACGCAAACCATAATGCACAGATAAATATTTCTGCAGTCATGTTTTCTTTATGAGGCTCCTCGGGTCCGGATGAGAACCTGAGGGGAAGAAGTTTCAGCATTAATGTCAAGCCAAATCACATTTATTTATATAGCGCTTTATAAAATACAGATTGTTCCAAAGCAGCTTGACATAAGCTAAAATAACAATGTTAATGTTGTAAAATTCATCAGTTATGAAACATTCGATTTAAGTTGTACAAAAGATAATAGTGTCATTATTCAGCTCAGTTTAGTTCAATGGCAGATAATAGCCGACTTTCACACAGAGAGACTAATGTGTGTAATCTTGCGAAACACATTATTGAAATTATGAAATTCATAACATTTAGAAATTCTCTTAAATATTACTGTTAATAATTAAAGGAATGTAGATGGTGATGCCATTGCTATGGCACAGGGGAAGATTATAAATATATATATATATATTACCGACGTTGATATTTTGTTGTTTTTAGGTTGTGTAACTAAAATCCAATGTTAAGTCAACGTCAAATAGTCAAATATTGACGTCAATCCGATTTTCATTTTCAACCAAAATGCAACGTCTGTCTGACGTCATGTCCAACATCAACCTGATGTTACATAGACGTCCGGTGCCTGCTGGGTGGCCAGTGTCCTCCTTTTACGCTCCGGTTGTGTTCACTCCTCGTGCCCTGTGGCCCATTTCTTGCAGTCCGCAAAGCAGTTTAGAGTCAACACAAGGAAAGTCTCTGGGTGTCAGGATGTGTGTAAATGCACATTAAGCTCTCTTGGATTCTCTCCCGAGTTTTCCTTCTGTGTGGATTCCTGCACTGTTAATCTTACTCGACTGGCTGGTTTCGCCAAAGCAGTGTCCTTTTCACCTATAACACATGTGCAGCCGCTACAGGCCGGATTCACACTGATTTATTGATGTTCCTTGTGCTTCTCATCTGTTCTGTGTCTATGCTGACAAACCTTCTAGAGGCGTAATCCTTTCACAGAATAATACAAAGAAAAAAGTTGAATGTTTCTGAAACAGATGTTGATATATAATGGATTGAACGTACCATTGTCCACATGTCTCCGCTTTGATTGGGTGCAGGAGGCAGAAAAAGTTCAGGATTGGTTGTCTCTTGAAAGGTATGTGGATTTATTTTAGCAAAAGGTTAGTACCGTGCAATAAAACTAAATCTATGAAAAAAAATGTT
Source organism: Sinocyclocheilus anshuiensis (assembly GCF_001515605.1). Taxonomy (NCBI): domain Eukaryota; kingdom Metazoa; phylum Chordata; class Actinopteri; order Cypriniformes; family Cyprinidae; genus Sinocyclocheilus; species Sinocyclocheilus anshuiensis. The sequence goes on from NW_015554065.1 coordinate 620,909, forward strand.
GAAGTATAAACTATAAAATAATACAAAATTAAACTAAAAGAATGCTTGGAAAAACTAACCAAAATGTAAGGTACCCTTTGGAAGCCCGTTTCCGCCACTGAATATAAATTTAAAAAAGGCAATTGCAACTTTTTTATCTCACAATTCAGATCTTGAAAAAATTAAAGAAAAAAAATGGTGTAATTATTGTGTAATGGTGTAAATGGGGTAAAAATTATGGCTTTTATCATCAGCGCCTGAATATCTAATCTAACTACTCAGCTAACAAGCAGCTTAGGAACTTATATGTTCTCTTAAAGTTATGAACAAATGTTCTTCCAATAATATTAATAGATCGTTCATTCAAAGTTATCTTTCAAAGTTACATTTTAATTGGAATGTTCATCTATTGTTTTATTAAATGTTACTACAGAATGTTCAGAGGACATTCAAAAGTAACATTCCCATAATGCTTGCAAAACTATCAAATTGAATGTTCCCTTAACATTCGCATACCAAAAAAAGAAGTCTTAAAAACATTTAAAAACTGGACGAAGTAACGCTTATATAACTTAATGAGAATGTTAGCAAAACATTTTTTGTTAGCTGGGTATCTAACCAGCCATATTTTAAACATACAGTAGCTACTGTGCAATGATTTGGTCTACGACAGGATTCACATCTCAGTGAAATTCAATCTATTTAATAAGCAAATCTTTCTTTCTTCTTTCTTATGAGCATTTAAAATATTTTATTCTGCCGTTTTCATTCTGCATAAATAAAATGTGACATTAAAGCCACCTAAACGTTGTTATGATAATCACTGAATCAAATCTGAAAAAATCTGCAATCTATAAATACTAAGAATGTATGCAATGCGAAACAATTTAAAACAATGCTGGAATATGGCTATAAAATAAAAACTAAGCTGCAACGATCAAAATCATTGTTGAAACATAATATATATATATATAATGCATTATATATTACAATACATATAATGTGTTAATGCATATGATGTCATGTTCCTTTTATTTTTATTTTTATTTTTTTTTTTTGTGTGGTATTGTGTGTCCAAGTCAAGCCACATGAAAATGAGAGTTTCTTCCATGAAACAATACTATTTCAGACAAACATATGCACCACCATTTAAATAAAAGCAAATAAAGTTCACAAAAATCCCTTGAGTGGTACGTTATATACTGCTTTCAGGAAAGTTATCATCATATTTTGTTTAATGCTGACCACTATTGCATGGTTTTGCACTTGCCTTGTTTTTCTGAAACAACGCCAGACCAGATTCATTTAGCATTCCTGAATGCACGCAGAACCCTGAACTGCAGCAACATGCTCGTGGAAGAGCAATTGGAATGATTCACTGTTTTATTAAAGGGGATTTTCATCATAAAGAACCATTGGCCTCTCATATTTAAACAGAGTTTCAGGGGTGTAATATTTTAATTAAATAGAGCAAGATAAAATGACATTCTGATGGCAATTCTCCTCTGTTAGTCACCAGATGTGCACTGAACTAATTTGATTATCAAAGGGTCAAAAATGAAAGGTCTCTGTCCTCTATCTGCTTTGAGGCTCTATAATTAGATCACAAGAAACAAAAAGGCTACAGTAGCAGAATCAGAGTCAGTCCTGTTTTATAATTGCATTTTACAACCTAATTAAGCCCTGAGAAATTTAGCTAGTGACAAACAAATTGACATTAAATCAGTGTAGTGTGAACAGAACCAACCTGAATTAGGTGTAAAAGCAGGGACGCCACACTCGTTTGGACACTGACAGCTGATCAGAGGTGGAAAGACAATAAAATCACTGAAACAAATACTACCAAATACTAAATACTGTTTGCATTACAGTAATAAACATGAGAATTTCCCCCATATTTTTTACTCATTATATTATAGTACAGCTCCTGAGAATTTTTAGGGTTATTTGAGGGTTTAAATGGAAAATCTAGAATTTTTTATAAATTTTCAAAAGAATAATGTCATCATGTTAGATAGATAGATAGATAGATAGATAGATAGATGGATAGACGGACAGACGGACAGACGGATAGACAGACAGATAGACAGGTAGATAGATAGATAGATAGATAGATAGATAGATAGATAGATAGATAGATAGATAGATAGA
>NW_015554065.1:624554-624777 GCF_001515605.1 Sinocyclocheilus anshuiensis
ATAGATAGATAGACAGACAGACAGACAGACAGACAGACAGACAGACAGACAGACAGAGAGACAGACGGACGGATAGACAGACAGACGGATAGACAGACAGACAAATAGATAGACAGATAGATAGATAGATGGACAGACAGACGGACAGACTGACAGACAGACAGATAGATAGATAGACGGATAGATGGATAGACAGACAGACAGACAGACAGACAGACAGACA
>NW_015554065.1:626006-627314 GCF_001515605.1 Sinocyclocheilus anshuiensis
TAGATAGATAGATAGACAGACAGACAGACAGACAGATGGACAGATAGACAAACAGACAGACAGACAGACAGATAGACAGACATATAGACAGGTAGTTTCCCAGGATTTCACACATCATTCTAACGAACAATATCAGGCTCAAAGAATGTCAACATTAGAGCAGCTGACCTGCTGTCTGTTTTACTGAAGAGCAAACAGAATAATATCGTCCAAAATCTGCAAGAAGATGGACTTTTAAATGTAGGAGACTTTATTGCTTAATTTAATCGCTCAAAAGATCAAGTCAAAGTTCTGGATGTACTTTCATGAGGAAGAAAGATACGGTTGAAATAAATTAGCTATGATTCACATATCCCAGATATGTGACCTGACTGTGTGAAAAATCACAGAAAAAAATTTAACTGACTTTCTCTGGGCTGCTTGAAATGTATGATTTGTTCAAACAATTAGAGGTGATACGGCCATGCAAAAAAAAAAACCCTAGCAACCACACGATGCCCTAGCAACCACTCAAAACATTTTGGCAATCACATAGCAACGTTTCAAACACCCTTGATGTTATATTAGTTCTATCTGGTCTCAACAAACTCATGAACAGCAACCTGACACTTCTTTATGTCTCTTTTTCATTTCCTGCATCTTTATATGCAAAGCTGTAAAAATGATAAATACTGATCAGTCCCAGTGGCCATCGCATCGGTCAGTGGTTTCTTTTATGGAGATGAAATTGCAGCTGTTGGAAAAGTCAATATCATCTCCCGCCCCACATCTTCAGACAGAGAGGTGCTACTCTCGCTGAAATTGACTTTCAATTGCTTCGCTGTCACGGCGAGTAATTGTCAAACTGACAGATAAACAACTGTTAAAGGCTCCAGGCAACAGAGAAACAAACTCACCTTCACAGGTGCCTTAAGATGCCATTCACCAAGGTAGATGTTCATTTTTTATTTATTTTTGGTCCATGGAGGTTCATGTTAGTCCCTTGCCCAACAAACAAAATGGTTAAATGCATTATCTGAAATGTGCACAGAAAAATGCAAGAAAAAAGCAAATAAAAAACACAACATCTCCAACAACCAAACATGTAATATATTAACTTGTATACCTTGTATTACTTCATAATCAGAGCACAGGTGTCCTTTTTAACTTTTTAATACTAAGAGCCAAAAATCTAACTTGATTGAGGGCTGTGGGCCAAAAGAAAATTATATTAAAAATCATGACATTTTTAAATAATTAAACAAAAAAATGTACATACATTTTAGATTTTTTTAAATTATTTTTTAATTCAATTCTCTCTCACACACA
>NW_015554065.1:627924-636923 GCF_001515605.1 Sinocyclocheilus anshuiensis
ATATAGAATATATATATATATATATATATATATATACACACACACACACACACACTCCTGTGCAAAAGTCTTAGGCCATTAGTATTTTCACCAACAAAAAAATGGTTTTAAGTCAGTTATTTCTATCTTTTATTGTAGTGTGTCAGTAGGAAATATCAGTTTACATTTCGAAACATTCCTTTTGCCATTAATTGTAATAATCCAGTGAGATGAAGAAACAGAACAAACTGAAATAGACTAAATCCAGAAGAACCGTGGCAACGTCTCCAAGACGCTTGAAGAAACCTTCCTGCAAAGCTATTGTGAGTTTTAGCCACTTGTGTAAAAATGCTGTAAAGTGAGGGTGCTTTCAAAAATAATGCCATAAATAGATTTTATTTATCAATTAACTTCTGTTAATCAAATCAACATTTGGTGTGAGCATCCTTTGCGTTTAGAATTAACGCAGTTGCGCAGTTGTTCAGGTAGCTTTGTAGGCTAGGTTGACATTTTAATGTTCATCCAGTCTCATTTTGCAAGTGACATTTCTTTCTGTTTTAAAGAGGTTTTCTTTGGATTGTTTGACTACTCCAAAGAGAATATAGGAAAATATAACTTAATTCATTTGTGTTTCCTGCTCGCTGACTTTCACATACATAAACAAAAATGTACTGGCTCTAAATCTCTCTTTTCTTGATTTTGAAGTACATGGAAACTATCCGAAGTTCTGTTAATCCTGAATCAGTGAAAACGGTATCTCTATATTCATCCTATGTGTCCTCTTAACCAGTTAAACACTCCATTAATATGACGAGCTGCAGCTCATAACACGTTAGATGGAAACATTGTGCATTATGATCGAGTTTGAAGCTTAATTCACTATATTTGAAATAGTTTGAGCAGAACAGTTCAGTTGGTGGCAGACAGTTCAATCATTGAAAGCATCCAGTCCAGTTACATATACATATATTGAATTGTTTGATCAATATTATTGCTAGGGGCAGTTTAGTAGTCGCTGGATACTGGTAGGGACATGTCATAGCGTCTCTACTAAACTCTACACCCTTGCATTAGAAGACAATGAACATTGTGCAGCATTTATATGGATTACTGTTATGATTGGTACAGTATGAACAGTATGGATTCGTTTATTGCATAAAGCTTCTTCAACGTTTCTCCTGTAGTGTTTCACATTTAGAAAATGATATGAGGGTGAGTAAATGTTCATTTTTGGGTGAAAAGGTCAAGGGATAAGATTGAGAATCTCGAAAGGAAGGAGTTGTTTTTCCATCTGACTGACGGCTGCTCAATTATCATCCGTTTCTTCCCTTGACTGGGCAAAAGTGTCTGTAAACGCCATGATCAGCCACCAGCGTCTGAGCGAAATTGCAAAATCTGCTGCCTGCCGAGCCATGAAACTTTCATAAACAGAGTCATATATGACCGCTCTCTAAATAAGATGACAAATGGAGAGCCAAACAACTTTTGGAGCACTTAGGAAAGTTTGCACCGAGTGCTGTAATAATGCCAATGCTGGCGATTGCAAAGACAACTATTTAAATGAGGAAAACTTAAGAGCAGGGTTTCCCAAATTGATGACAAGCCAATAATAAAGGAAGCGTTATTATGGATTATGTGATTAAGTTAAAATGCCTTAATGATGGGTTTGTTTCTTACAAACACGCAGCTTTTGGCTTCTCCAGATGTTAACTGATGGACTGGAGTGGTGTGGATTATTGTGATGTTTTTATCAGCTGTTTGGACTCTCATTCTGACAGCACCCATTCACATCCATTGGTGAGCAAGTGATGCAATGCTGCATTTCTCCAAATCTGATGAAGAAACAAACTTATCTACATTTTGGGTGGTATGAGGGTGAGTACATTTTCAGCAAATTTTCATTTTTGGGTGAACTGTTCCTTTAAAATCTCAGGGGGACTTCAAGTAAATATTTTATCTCAAAGGTGTACGGCTGATAAAAAAATGTTTGTGAATCCTTGCTCTAGGTATTTTATAGGTCACAGATTTTCACCTCAAAAATCACTGATCGTTTATCGTCTCTGTTCCGACCCAGTTTTCCACTGAAAGAATGAAAGTCTTGGAAATGGGTGAGCGGAAAGCAAGACCCCTGCTGAGTCTCCACTTCAGCGCTGCCGTCCGAGCCAGAAGAGGCAACTACGGTAAGGAAATTCTTCTCGTTCATTTCTGAAGGGAAAATGTCAAGGTCTAGGGCAGCAGGACACATTTTGGTTTTTGCACAAGCGCTGAAAGATAATATCTTGGCTTAGAGTTTGAGATTTACAGTTGTTTTAACACATGACACTGAGATTTTACATTACTCCAGTACGTTTAAGCAAATATCTAAAAGCAAAACACTTCAGGGTTTGGTTTGGATTATAGCATAAGTGAACACCCCAACACAAACAGCAAAAATTTATGATGTGGCAATAACAGCAAAGAAGACATCCTGACCTTGGCCAACAGCAGAGATGTCTGGAAGATAAGGCGATGAAGAAAGTTTCACGTTGCCCTCAGGCCAGAAAGAGTTGACGGAGCCATTCTGAACAAACATGGCAGCACAAAACGCCTGGTCTCAAAACGATGGCCAAGACAACCAGAGACGAGGACGCATGAAAATGGGTCAATATGAAGAACGCATTGCTCAAAGATCCTTACGCATGAGAATCTGGAGTCATAATTCCTTAAAGACTATTTGCAGCAGCTTTCATAGATTGTTATTATGATGTAGCCTAAATGTTTGCAAGGCCTCACCATGGAGAGAGCACATGTGTGATTTCCTCATGCTAAATGTGTAATATACAGTTGAGATTGTGTGCAGAGGGATTTGAAACAACTGTGAAACAACACACTTGAATGAGAAAAACACTGGTGGATAAAAAGTGGCTTGACCAATGAAAAATGCAGGCAGAAACTTTACACAAAAACATATACACTAACTAAATGTCCCTAGCTTTAGGCTGTTTCTAAAAACCTGTCCTACTAGTTTAGTATCTAATTTTAGGTTTAGTCTAGAACCAATCCTTGTTGAGTGTAGTTGCCTTAACAAAGGAAGAGATAGGACAGAACTGTAAACTGACTGTCAGTAAAAAAACAACTTTTAGGGTTTTTCTAGTTTTGTTGATCTGGGTAACTTGAGTCACAGATATTTAAAGTTATATTTGGCTACATTGTATTAGGTTGTATGATGAAACTAACCAAGACAAAAGCCAACTGGCTCTTCAAACTGATTCTGGTATTTCACACCATGTCTGAACAAACAGAAGGTAATGTACCAGCTCGTTACTGTTAAACCAAAAATTTAAAATTAATAGTGTACCTATAGCTCATGATTGTCTTCATTTACTCATTCTGATGTCATTGCAAACTTTGAATGACTTTCCTTCTTCTGAATCAGTATTTTGGTCTCATTAAAAATTTGAAATAAATCCTAACACAATATCACTTTACTTGAGAAGATTGTTCTCAAAGAATATACCATTCCTACCACACTTTATTACTTTGCATGGTTTCACTTTCTCTTCCAGCTTCTCACGATGATGAGGTGAGGATCCTGATGGTGGGAATCCGAGGTCAGTCCAGATTCAGCGCTGCAGATCTTCTGTCAGGAAGGAAAGACGGTGGACAGGAGGACAGAGAGACTGTAAAGACTCCAGTAATTACAGACGAGGCTCGTAGAATGATACTGATCACTGGACCAAACCTCTGTGAGGATGGATTTTCCTTGTTTCACTTACCGCTCTTGTTATTTACACTAAAGGAAGGGACAAAATCTTAAATTTTGGGGCAAAATGTGCTGCACTTGTATTGTTTATGATGTATCGTCATACCATTAAATTTGGCCTTGTTATCATCACTAGCAACCATACTTACGAAAACAAAAGTAATGCAAGAATTAGAGTGTAGCAGGATAAGTCAAGTCTTTGAAATACAAACCATCATGTTGCAATGACTTTTATACATGATGGGTTCAGCTTTGGTCCTTGGGTCAATCATCAGCATCAGGACGTGGTCAGATATGCTCATAGCGTGTTACACAGCTCCTGGGGTCACAGTCGGAGCTTATACATTCATAATTCTCAATGAAATTTTTAGCCATGAATCTCCAGTCTTTGCACTCAGATAATTTCTGTGTTGTTCAGTGGGGGCAACACTTTCAGTGTGGTTTGTGAACGAAGTCAGTGGGATAATGACAATAATTGTGCTAATATACAATATATATATTTTAACATATTTATTTAAAAAAAAATAAACGCGAGAGTCTCTAATCGTTTATACTGTGTTTATAATCGTTTTGCCATGTGCTTGTGTGTCATCGGTTCAGTCTTTCTCATTTTAGGGATAATGATGAGTTTTCTCAGATAATTACAGAAAAACTGGTTTTTACTTATTTCAAGTAGCATTGCCATTTGCTTCATTCACAGAAATTTGGAGAAAGCAAACTGCATCAGTTTAAATCAGGAACAGCAACTAAATCACAAATAGTATAATGTGTATATTTTAGTCATAATTACTACTATGATCCTGTAGCTCTGGGTAAAAAACATCTGTTAAATGACCACTTATTTCTGCAGCTGACAACCACTGCAGTTTTCTTAGAAATCATTCAAATCATGTTGCTGTTGTGATTTTAACCAGCAGTGCAGATCAGATGTTCTCATCTGGAGATTAAACTGTAAATAAAAATAAAACAGACAGTATGAAACTTGCAAATATTGCTTAAAAATATGATTTGTTCTCTGGTGTCATATCAGAACCCACCAAGACATGCGTCTCCATCAACAAGGCCATCAAGAACTGATCAAATACTAAAATATCAGTCTATTTTTGTCTAGTTTTCAATATTTTTTGTTTGACATGATGATTTGAAGTGTCAGTTTTTGCATTATTACTACAGTCCAACCTGAACACACAGAAAGTATTTACACATGAAATCAAAATTCAATAAAAATGTAACAAAAATGAACAGGAATGTTTTATCAGAGCTTAATCCACCTGGGCCTGATCTGATTTCAACGTGTGTGTGTGTGTGTGTGTGTGTGTGTGTGTGTGTGTGTGTGTGTGTGTGTGAGTGGTTGTGTCTGTGGCTTTGTGGCAGAATTATTTTACATATTTGCTGCTGTGTGTGTGCCTTGCCATTTCAGAGACTCTCACTGCGTTCGATTTTCCTCAGAAGTTGGATGTCAGAGCTGGGAATGACGTCACACCCAAGTGGACCGTGTTCCAGTAGAGTTAGAAAACCAAGATGGATGTGTCCATTGTTAGCAATACCAGTCGATAATACCAGACATAAGCGGTATTTTGCACAGATAACGCCATAGTATCATGTCCACAAATAGAGGTTGGATAGTATTGTGTGCAACACACTGTGCTTTATTGAAATGCAGACAAACATAAGTGCTAATAAACAATATATTACTACTGTTTCTCTTCTGTTGATGCACTGAGCAGCCATACTGAATTCTGAAGTTGGAGTTCTTGCGATTCTGCCGAGATTCCGAGTTGGAACTCCGACTTGGGAGGGCGTTACAGTTAAAAGTTCCTACTGGGAACTCAGAATTGGAACTCCAGACTTCCGAGGACAAATGCAATGCAGCATCTGACCCAGTCACCTTGGCATAACAATTTGGTCAAGTCACTCAGATTAGAGGGATTGGGAATACTCTTGCGAGAGCGGGTGGTTTTACCTTGACCTTTACTTTACCTTTACTATCAGATGTCAAATAGACTTTTAGAAGATGTCTTTAAGATGTTTATGATTTAGAATGTATGTAAAACTGACATCTGAGAGACCTTTATCAGATGTTTGTACACAGCAGATGCTTTCCAGATTAAGCGATCTTTAACAGACTTCTTGCAGACGTGCGTGTGTTATCTGGGTAGTCGTCAGTGTTACACAGTGTTTGGTCTTACACCGATTACATTACTTGCTTTTTTATAGACATAAAATCATTTAGTTCAGATGGAAAATGTACGCTATCATTCTAAACTGAAAGCTTCTGCTCTTATCCATACAGCCAGGATTGCCAGGTCTGCATGACAAAACTAGCCCATGCCAGTTAAAAACAGCCCAAAGTAGCGCAATGACCATATCCCAAATATCAAAACTCAAAATGTTATTTCCATACCTAAAACACATATTTTATAGACACTGTTATGCACATTGATCATAAACACAGCTCAAATGCTTCCTCTTCACAACACTTAACATGGCACGATCACTTGCATTTTTTTCTTAAGAGTGGAAACTTAAAATACGCCGATTTTTTGCTCATAAAGGTAAGAGTAATACATCATTCGGAACTGTAAAGGGTCTACTTTTATTTGTGTGCACTCACAATATCAACAAAACCTTGTGCTTTTGTAAAATAAAAACAAACAGGATGCGCTTTCTGTCGTCTTGCATGATCTTGAGCAGGAGCGCTTCACAAGTTTTACCAGGGATGAACTGCTGAACATTCAGCAGAACACACCACAAAATTTTCTACCGGATTTCGATTATTCGGACGTTTTGCTGAATGTTGTAGTTGGCGGAGCAGCGGCGCTGATCAAACACTTTAAGACGCGCAAACAGGGGAAGTGAGCCGGCGCACTCGTGAAGCTCAGACAGCGTGGATTTCGAACGCCGTTGCCTAGCATTCATCTGGCAAATCTGCGCTCTCTACCCAACAAAACGGACAAACTTCTTCTGCTCTTCCAGACAAACGAGGATTTTTCAAACTCTGCTGCTCTGTGTTTCACGGAAACCTGGCTGAATGACGCCATTCCGGACAGCGCGCTGCATCTGCCGGGCTTTCACCTGTTCAGAGCGGACCGCGATGCAGAATCAATGGGGAAATTGCGCGGCGGCGGGACATGCTTTTACATCAATGAAAGGTGGTGTACAGACGTAACAGCGTTAAAGAAGATGTGCTGTTCCGATCTAGAAGCGCTCTTCATAAACTGTAAACCGCTCTATTCGCCTCAGGAGTTTAACTCGTTCATTCTCGTGAGTGTCTACATTCCTCCGCAAGCGCACGTGAGCTCAGCTTTACAGAAACTCGCTGATCTGATCACAGAGACAGAGCAACAACACCCGGACTCTGTTTTAATCATTCTCGGGGCAAGCCTGTTTCGACCTCACTGATTGGAGTGTTTTTGAAGCTGCTACCACCGATATGGAAAAACTCACAGAGACTGTAACATCCTATATTAGTTTCTGTGAGGATATGTGCATTCCTACCAGGACTTATTTAACATTCAACAATGATAAGCCATGGTTTACAGCAAAACTCAGACATCTTTGTCAGGCCAAAGAGGATGCCTACAGAAATGGGGACAGAGTCTTGTAAAATCAGGCCAGGAACACACTGAATAAGGAGATTAGAGTGGCTAAAAGGAGCTACGCTAAAAAGTTGGAAGATCAGTTTACTTCCAATGACTTCAGTGTGGACAGGTCTGAAAGCCATCACAAACTACAAGACACCATCCCCCAGCACTGAGGTGAATCAACAACTTGCTGAAGACCTGAATTGAGTTTTATTGTAGATTCGAAACCCCCCACACCTGTTCTGACCATCTCTCTACACAACTGTTAACACCTCCTGCAATCCCCCTCTCCCCCACTCCTGCACTTCAGATCAGTGAGGACGATGTGCGCCAGGTCTTCAGGAAGAACAAAAGAAGAAAGGCACCAGGCCCAGACGGTGTGACACCAGCCTGTCTGAAAACCTATGCTGACCAGCTGGCCCCCATCTTTTCACAGATCTTCAATAGATCTCTGGAGTTGTGTGAAGTCCCTTCCTGCTTCAAACGCTCCACCATCATCCCCGTTCCAAAGAAACCCAAGATAACAGGACTTAACGACTACAGACCTGTGGCTCTAACGTCTGTCGTCATGAAGTCGTTCGAAAAACTGGTTCTGGTTTATCTGAAGGACATCACTGGACCCTTACTGGACCCCCTGCAGTTTGCTTACCGAGCAAACAGGTCCGTGGATGATGCAGTCAACATGGGACTGCACTTCATCCTGCAACATCTGGACAAAACATGGACTTATGTGAGGATCCTGTTTGTGGACTTTAGTTCGGCTTTCAACACCATCATTCCAACATCCCTCCAGATCAAACTAACCCAGCTCTCTGTACCTAGCTCTATCTGTCAGTGGATCACCAGCTTTCTGACAGATAGGCAACAGCTAGTGAGACTGGGGAAATTCATGTCAAACAGCCGCTCCACCAATACTGGTGCCCCTCAGGGTTCTGTCCTCTCCCCACTGCTCTTCTCCCTGTACACCAACAACTGCACCTCTAAAGACCCCTCTGTCAAGCTCCTGATGTTCGCAGATGACACTACAGTCATCGGTCTCATCCAGGACGGCGGCGAGTCTGCTTACAGACAGGAGGTTAAAGAGCTGGCTGTCTGGTGCAGTCTTAAGATTAGATTAGATTAGATTAGATTAGATTCAACTTTATTGTCATTGCACATGTAAGGTACAAGGCAACGAAATGCAGTTAGCATCTAACCAGAAGTGCAATAAGCAGTAAGTACAGGATATACAGTGTCTACAATATGTTACAAATGTACAATAAATATACAGATAAGGCAGTACTATGGACATAATTTACAGATTTTTAAATACTATCAGCATGATATACAGATAGGTATACTATGAACATACTATACATATGGATTATGTAATCAATAACTGTTGTTCAGCTACAAAATCAGAGATCAGAAGACTGCAGAGAACGGTTCGGACTGCTGAAAGCTGAAAGGGTGCTCCCCTGCCCACCCTTCAAGAGCTGTATACATCCAGAGTGAGGAAAAGGGCTCAGAAAATCACTCTGGATCCCTCACATCCAAGTCATCCCCTTTTTGAACTTTTGCCACCTGGCCAGCGCCACAGAGCCCCAAATACCAGGACAGCCAGGCACAAGAATAGTTTCTTCTCCCAGGCAATCTACCTTATGAACAGTTAAATGTTCCCCCCATTGTGCAATAAAATATGTGCAATAAAATTA